>NW_026623513.1:627957-861799 GCF_030028575.1 Malurus melanocephalus | reverse complement strand
CCTAAAACTAAATTTTCCTACAAAGATTATGCACAAAAAAAAAAGAGCTGACCTACCCTTTTATTTGTTCTGTACTTTAAGCAGACCTTTTTATCAGGCTGTGTTCAATTTGTGACTGTTCAGCATTTTGCAGTAACTAAAACTTCTTCCTGTTTTTGTATTTCTGTGTTTTTTCCCCCCTGCTTTTCCTCACACTTTGCCTCYCTATCCTCTCCCCTGCTACACCCCTAAGAGCCCAGCTGAGGGATATGGACCCACCTGTCATCCTGTGGGACACACTGTGCAATAAGTGCTCATATTCTTCTGTCACTTGAAGCCAAACTCTCAGAATCATTGTGTTGCTATTCACATATCTAATAAATAGCTCAATGAGCTAGAGCAAAGCAAACTGTAGAACTGAGACCTCTTTTTGTACAGATAAGTTAGAAATCAGAATTGTTTGGATAGGGAAGGCAAAATTGAGYGAGGGCAGGACTTATCTTACTGCCAGTGCTTGGTGCCATGAAGATTTGCTCCCAAAGTTGCTGCCKGTTGATCTGACACTTCTCTTATTATCTCTGAAATTTCACTTTATTTTCATTATTGCTATGTCACAAAGCTAAAGATGACTAAACTAATATCCAAAATTTGGAGGGATAAAAAGGACATMATTAGCTTTTTGGATCCTGCAGATAGGCTTTTCCCCCTGTTTGAAGGTTGTCATAAATAATGCAAGACTGAACAGATCGTTTATTTACAATCATGAGGAATGTTTTAATAATTCAAAAGCTCTGTCCTGTTGCAGCACTAATCTTTTMACCAATCAAAAGAGTATGAGCAGGTTATCCTCATGATGTGCAGAGTATGTTCTGGGCAGGRAGCAAAACAGAGCCAAATGACATAAAAACTCTAATTCAATCTTATTTAATTTTGTTTTGTTTTGTTGTATTCTTCCATATTTAATTKCTGTTTTGACAGGCTTTTGTCTGAGTCTTCAAAAAATGTCATCAACTGCATATGGCAAACAGCACAACAGTGAAAAGGAAGCTATGGCAGTACAGGTACTCACATATTTAGAAAAACAATTTACRAGTTGGTCATAATATATTGCACAGTGTCTCATGGTTTTCCTTTTGAGACATGTTAACAGAATATATTTGCAACAAGCAAATATATTCTCAGAATTATGTCACTTGTACCCCATAAAATTGTTAAACAACACTCCAGGTGATGTCTGGCAGTGAAAACTATTGCATTTAAGTATGACGAGATGTGTATTTCAGTCTCAACTGATTCTGTTGGTGTGTTTTTCATGTGCAACAGATTAAAAGATTATAAAGAGGGTAGATTATAGAATAAACACTTTTTCAGAACTTTAGAATACAGGCGAGGCAGATGAGAAGTAAGAGATCCCACAGACCCAGGTGATAGRGGCTCAGTGACTGGATTAATACAAGAGTTTCTTTTTTGCTTGCTTTCCTTTCAAATATCAAGTTACTTGTGAAGACAGTGAGCCAAGAAGAGGAATTAGCCMGTTCTTGAAATTTCATACAGGTAATTTATCAAACAAAATAGTTTGTAGGGGATACAAGGAGACTGGGATCTGCTTCAGTCTTCCAGTGAAACTKTGATCACCTTAAAATGCTTCCCATAGAAAATGAAACTTTTACCTTGAAATGTAGRTGTCAGTTGCCTCTGCTATTGCAGGCTAGTAGATGAACCTCCATATGTATCTTTTTGCATGTGGTGTGCCTTGATAAACAAATATTCTTCAGAATATGCAATCTGAACAAAATCAGTTTTGGGTATTGCACTGCTGGAGTATGTGGTGTGCATAGGATGTGTCAAACAGGCCGGCACTCRGATTGGTAATGACTGAGCTGTTGATTTCTGTCTTCCATTTTGACAGTTTACCCTCCTGTATATATGTTATGGCAGCAGAAATGGCAGTAGAGTGTCTCAGAGTGAAACAGCAGYGAGACAATGACAAGAGAAATCATTACACATGTAAGTACGTGCCCTTAAAACTAGAGAGGAGCTAGGGGACAATGTGGGAGGTTCTGCATGAAAGTGAAATGCAACATGGCAAAACTTCATAAAAGATTAGAACTAGCCAGGCAAAYGGAAGTTACCCTACAATGACAGCATTGAGAGCAAACTTGAGACACATTCCGCATGTTTTTCAGGGCACAGAGCAAAGCCAAAAGAAAGCTCTCAAAATCATTTAAACTTTATTAGACAACACGTCTGTACCCACAAGGCTCATTAGACTAACAWCTCTGAATGTTATAAAAACCCAAGCAAGTGAAAGTACCTCTGTCACTGAGATCTCATTCTTTTGTAAACAGTAAACTCCCCACCTCTCTGCTGCCTGAGCACAGAGRAGCAGAACATGCACATGCTGAGCATTACCAGCTCATGACAGTCACTCCCGTATCAAGGCAGCCTCTGGCTACTTCAGGAGAGATGCTGTTACGTCATTAYTTTACCGTACACTTATGGAGCTGAKGACATTTAATTCAGCMCATTTTCTGAGCTTTGTCAGCACTTGATCTCAAGTGCCTGATCATAAATATGCAACTAGTCGGGTGTTATGCTGGTACTTGAATTTATACTCACCATAAAGCATAGCTCCTCCAGTTTCATGTAGAAAGCGGAATCGATGGTTTTTAAACAACCAAATGGTTAATATTGTAAGAATGAGTAGAAAGTTAAAGATTAGCAGTTCCACAGCTCCCTGATGATAAAAGTGATCTTCATCTTTCACTGAAATATATTTCTTCAACTTCTCCATTTCATTCCCTTTATATAAAGTATGGGAAAAATAAAAGGAGAAAGAAAAAATCACCGGAAGGAAAGTGTTGTCACCTTTGGTACAAAAAGTCCAGACACTACAGAAATTCACAGCAAGCACATCTGTTTCATTTGCAGCCTCATGGTAAAGTGCCCCAGCTCAGAATTCAGCTGGATTCTAGTTACAGCTTCCTGTTTCTCTCTTAAAGCTGCCCTGTCTCATTTTTAATGTTACAATTGTGTCGCTGGACTGCGCTTGCTCTGCCTGTGAAGGCACAAATTGCCTCCAAAGCTCACACTCTCCATTTCTAAAATTCTATTGTAAAACTCAGCGTGTGTTCATAATGTTTTTTTCCCAGTAGTTTACAGCACAATCTGAATCCTGAAAGTCATATTCTGTCTTTACAGTTTAAGAGGGAAAAAATATGTTAAAAAGATTGCWTAGCAACCTTTACTACATTTTGGAAGTTTAAGAACCTTTCCTGTTTCCCACTTTCCCATGCTTAAATATGACATAGAATAAAGGTGGCACTTTACTGTGGTGCAAARGCAGAAGAAGCAAACAAATCAATGAATAAGGATTTCAAGATTTAGGCACTTGTATTGATCCTGCCAGAAGACTGAGATCTCTGTAAAAGCCAGGKTCCAATTACCTAGAATTACAAGTACTGAAACCTCCCTATTGAACTGAGCTAAAAATGGAATTTACTTTCCATAATTTTRGTTGATTGCATGTTTTGTTTACTCAATTCACTATTCAATTAAACCAGAAAAACAGTAGAAATACTCTATGTATAGCAAATACTCCTGGCCTTTTCTGTTGGAGCTCAAGGCTGTATGTATAGAGAATTCCAAACAAACTCTAACCTTCATCAGAGAAAACARCAATTCTGCTTCTCACTATAAAAAGATAATCTTCTTATTATTTGATGTTAAAATTTCCTAAATTAAAAAAAAAATAGCAAACTAATCTGTGCAGAATCCTTTCCAAGTCAGGTAAATAAGGTGAATAACCCACGAGTACCCAGCTGTCCATGATCTCAGTAATTTCAGGGCTRTAGCTCAGTGTTCCTGAGGAGGCACTGTTGCTTCAATCAATCCTACCATGTTTTGAAATATTTTTTTTCTTGATAATCAATCAGTTCTGTCSTCTGCATAAGCTAATAGGTAATGTGGTGACATTTGGCACCTATAGGCTGCTCAGAGGGAGGAAATTTAGTTTCTTTAGCAAATTTTCTCTATGTACAGTTTTGTAAACAAGGATGAGTCKGAGTAGATGAGGAGCAGCTCTACTGAGAAAGTAGACATATCCATGAAAAAGTGCATAGAAAAAAAACAGTATGGTCTCAGAAAAGCTTATCAGGTTTTGCAACAAGATCTCACTTGAAAAACTGTTGGCAATGTGACCAGGTAATCTGATTTTTTTTTGTGTTCAGATCTTTCTACATTCTTACAGGTAACCCCATTTTCAATGGTATCCAGGCCCTTCAGCAATTTCCCTTYCTAAATGAAATAACTTGTCTCCAAGTTTTGGATGGTTTGCAGTTTAGATAGGACAGCAATGTGTTGCAACAGCTGCATCGTATTTCCAATATTAGTAACAATTAGATAAAGATGATAAATTAAGAAGGAAGAGAACTTGATAAAATAGAAAGTTACATTTAGGCTTTCAGAACAAGCTACAAGGTGAATGAAGGAAGTGGATGGCAATATGTTGAGTAATTCTCATGATACCATATTCTTACTATAAATAGTATTTTCTTCCTCTCCTCTGGCATGTAATTTTAATGAACAAGTAGTAGTCTGTAGCAGTCTTACTTATTTTTTATTTTCACCTTATCAACTTTATGGATTTCAGAGAACAATAATCCTTTTCTCACTTAGCTTGGCAGATGTGGAATTCTGCTGTTATTCAAGATGGAATAGAAAGCAAGAGGAGTCTTGTGAATCAGTAGAGGGATTCTCACCTTGGAAGATGCTATAAGAAAAGGAGCATAATGTAAAAATTGTAATTAATTATAGTTAGTGGGAATTCCAAGCAAAGACACAATGCTTCAGCACCACTGGCAATTCTGCAAGTGTAAGAAAAGTACAGACAAGAGTAAAAGCAAACTCTGAAAACAAGTGCATCTATATATATAATTAAAAGACCAAGCAAAACCAACTTTGAAGCGGAGAAATCAATCACATTGTGAGTACACAGATAACAAATGTTCTGTCACAGCTCGCTTGCCTAAAATCCCCAGACAGCCTGGAACRGGATTAGTGGGATCACAAGTGGTTATCCTTCTCTAATCCATTCCAGCCAAGAAGATCGGCCTTGCTAGCTCCTGTTCTGATACACAACTGCCCAGCAAATACTGTGGCTAAGGCCACTTAAGGCCACTAAGCCCACAGTGGTGGCCTAAGTGTCATTTATAACTGCCAGGCCTCTATGTATTTTAAAATCTCTTCTTCTGCTGCTTAGAATAGTCTGCCTATGAAATCAGTTTATTCGCTGCCGGTTGCTATTGATCTTATTCTCTTTTTTCCTGAGGTCAGACTCTGGTTTTCCTATTCCTTATTTGATATTGCTGGTATTCAATCTACATGGGCTTACAGAGACACTAGTGATAGAAATAAATCTCCATAATCTATATATTTTTTTATGTTACAGCTATTACACTTAGCTGAAAAATAGCTTTAAAAATAATTTACGCTTACTGGAATGCAGCTTTCTATCCAGAAGGTAAAGTCTGTTTTGTTTTTTTTCCCCTCAATGGTTCAGAGCCTATTTTACTGAATTATTAAAATACAGTRCTAATTATGATGAATATACATTGAATTGCATGTTCCATATACATGGAACTGKACTTTTAATCTCRTAAGACTTGTGATACTTYTGCTCATATGTCACTGTCTCCAGGYGTTGCATCAACACAGGAAAATMTTTTCTCCCTTTTGAGCATGAATGAATTTGATGCACCCTGTGATGTAACAACCAGGTCAACACCCTCTAATCATCATGCTGGAATCTTCCTGCACAGACCAAATTCAGCACAGACCTGAAATGCTCATGTGTGCTTTTCTCACTGAGAAGACAGAAATGCCAGCCCGTCAGGAGAAATGAAAGCTCTGAAAGACAAAAAGCCCTTTGGTTCTATGAGTTGTTCCAGTAATCTGTTCCTGTTTAGACAGTTGTAGCGAATGTTCAGAATGAAGATGAATTCTTACAAAATTGTGGCAAACTGATACTAYCTTTTGTGAAGTTTAAATTAATCCACATTATTGAATGTCAGGATTATGAAGGAAATATTTCCAAGTTTATTTCTGAGTGGGCTTAATGTTCATTCTCAGCTTGGACTGCTGCCCTGTGGTATTCTTTTTTTATATTTTAATTAACTGAAAAACAATCTAGCTAATTTTTATCTTTACAATTTTTTTTTAATATTTTAATTAACTGAAAAACAATCTAGCTAATTTTTATCTTTACAATTTTAAGTTAAATCTTTCTAAGTTACAGTTTCCTAGTGGTAGCCTACTTTGGGGAGCTGATTCATGTTCAGCTCAGAACTGTGGACTTGTGCATATCCACTAGTTTAAGTTTAGTTTCCTATAAAAGCRGGCAATGCATCAGTCTCACAGATTAGGCTACAGACTAGAAGGTGTGCAGTAAAAACTGAGGCGAAAAGGTCATTGAATTCCTTTGTCTTTTCCATTTCCTTTGTCTCTTCCAGTTTCTCTACCCCACTGAGCCTGGGTCTACATTTGCAGGAGCCACTTTTGCTGCTCTTTTGCTTCTACACCTACTGAGTTACGACTCTGTTTCAGCATTTCTGTGTATGCTCAGGAATTGTCTCTGAGTTACCTGTTTCTGCTACTGTTTCTCTACTTCCTTTTCCCATTTGAGCTCAGCCAGGTGTTCCTTCTTGATCCACACCAGCCTTCTGCGATGTTTGCTTGACTTTCTSCCTGTTGGGAGGTCTTTGTGGTTTGAAACAGCTCTCATTGAGATCAGTCTCTCCTGGGCTGTTGATAKTAATACCCCACATGTCCATAACGACAGTGATAGCACATCACTGATTCATTTGTGTTGGGTAAACAGCAACTACAGAAATAAAGCTGAATCCAGGATTGCCATACCACAGCAGCCTCACTGTCATTGCTATATAAGCCTTAAAAAAACCCCCCACCACAGGAAAAAAATACCCCTCAAAACAAAAAAAAAAAAAAAAACCCCCAAAAAAAAAAACAAACCAAAAAAAAAAACAAACCAAAAAACCCACAAAGGCTGCCTGACAAAGTATTTCACTACAACACTTTTTGTTTTACTCAGGTTCATTGTTCATTCATTGTTCTTCAGTGTGTCATTGGGTGACTTCTGTTTCAGATACAAATTATATTACATTGTACTGTGTTGTAACAAAATGCTAGTAAGGAATGTGGGAACAGATGCCTGATTTAACGGCCTCGCATGACAAGGGCCACTCTTTTTCCCTTAGTAGAATCTGAAAGGAAATCCCACTAGAGGGCTCTCGTTACACATGAAATGGAAATCTGACTTTAGTACTACTGGGTCTTTAATCGATTTTTCAGGTTGAAGATAGGTTTTGGTTTATTTAAACTAAGCATTGTAGTGCAGTATACAGTACATATATCAGTATACTGGATAGCATGCTGTTTGGAATACATAATTACTGGTGTGACTTCATTTTCAGAGGAAGYGTGCTGGTCCAACTGAGTTATTTTTAGTTTGTGAACAGGAACATTTTGGATAATTCCTAATTAAATTAAACATCTTGCCCAAATTCTTACTTCCATTAGATCAGTAGGAATAAGATTAGTCTGAAGTTGTTATTTTATAGGTTCTGCCAATATCACAACCTTATTTTTTTGGTGGGGACTTATGTTTACATATGCTGGCCTTTCTTAGGTGCAGATAACCCTGCTATCTTCCTACCTCAGAGCCTAAAAGTATATCTTACAGAAATAGACMTATAATTAACAATGCTGTTTTCATCCCTATCAGTATCCAAATAGCAGCTGTTCCTTTTTTCATTCCAACACTGTTTTAAAACTTGTAAATAAGTAACATTAAGAATRGTTAATCATAATTTCTATGTAATTGTACTGTGCTATCAGCAGCAGTGTTTCAAGAGAACAGATTGTGTTCTTCCATTTTGAAGAGAAACACGGCTATGTTTGTAAAGGAATGTGAGCACAAGAAGTGCAGGCAGGTGCTTTTGGAAATCCTGGTGGATGGTAACTCCTATTGCAGACAAAGTTTAGCCCTGCTTCTCTTTTGTAGTAACCAATTTTTCTTTAAAAGATTTATGTCCAAAACATAAATAATTTAGATGTGGGAATATCTCTTTGGAGTGCCATGTTGCTTTTCTTCCTGAAAGGAAAGGCCTCTCTCATCTCCAGCTAAGCCCTTGGCCTGTGCTCTCTCTTCCTTTGCCATTCYCTGTGTATGTTCAGGGCAACCACTTCTCTTTACTCTGAGCCATGTTTTACCCTTACGTTGCTTTTGGTTCCAACCTCCTTATTCACAAACCCCTTTTCTTCCAACTGACAGTTTTCAAATATTTTTCTCTTGTTCTCTGGAAACTCTAGTTGCTATAGAGACACCTGATGATTACAGAGACAGTGACTACCTTTGTTAGAACCTCAGTTGCTATAGCAATGACTGTTGGCTGTGGGTTCAATGAAATCTGCTACATGGTTCATGCCCTTTTACACAGCAATACAGCTTGTAAAAGCTTCTTTTAATTGTTGTGCTCAGTAATGAGACTGTGAGCCAAATTCTGTTCTAATTGAAGTCAGTGGGAGTTTTGCCATTAACTTCAGTGAGACCACAGTTTGATCCTAAACTCCTCTGTCCAYGAATAACAAAAGGAATCCACTTTCAGCACTGTGGCCAACAGAGTATGGCTTCATTCAGTCAGTAACAGCTGAACCTGGGAACAAAGCTTTGATGCCTGTGACTGTATTTCAGTAAAGTCTGACTTAAAGGATAATATTTTTCTTTTGAATATTATAGAAATTCTGTGACTAAATAGTCGATTCTCAGATCAAACATATCATGCTCCTTGTGGGGACCTACATGTCTTCTTTTAAATATAGGAATTGTAAAACAAAAATGTAATCTTTAAAATACTTAGATMATTTGTTTTTCTTTCAGGAAAAATGTTTCCCTTTTGTTGCTTTGTGGAAATAGTGTCAATAAAGTAAACATTTTCAAGGAGATRTCTTCACAGAAGAGGTATTCCTTCTGAAAAGGTAGATATAATGATGTTCTTCCAAAGGGTGTTATTTCTTGGCAGTCTCCCTGAAGTTTTTCTGACACTATGGGAATGACCTCTGAAGAATGTCTWAAAGTCAACTTTGTCTTTGAGTATTTCTGTTCTATTTAAGGTATCCTGGAGATACTTTTAAAGCCATGGGAATCCAGTTCAAGTGGAAGTTGAGGCTGGAAAGCACCATATTTGTTGTGTCYATCCACATATGTTTGTTTTGCTTGGTTATACCCAAATTATCACATATTATGACTGTTGTAGTCATTTGTCTTCTCTTCTGGCAGCCTTTTCAGGAGCTCATTATTCTCCTCTTTATCCACCGTGTCTGTGAAGTTATGGAGAAATTTGCTGTGAATTTGTGTCGAAAGAACACTYCTTTCCTTTGATCCCCTCTATAAGGGTTAAGTTACAGGCAAGATTACAAAGTATCTGATTTTCAGCATGTCCAGAATAACAACTCTGACGTGCCCACTTCAACAGATGCTGCAAAATTAAARGCCTAAGAAGTCCTCTTACAGACTCCTACCATGCATATTTTGTATGAAAATCTGCTCATTTTAAGCAGTTATGACTAGATGAAAGAAAAATACCTGAAATAACTGCCATTGATCTCTTTAGAAAGAGCTAGGCCARAATGAACAGAGTAGTGTTTTTCATTTCCTAAGGGATGAGTAAGAAATGGAGAAACATTGGCATTACAGCTGAAAAACTCAAGTGACACCTTATATCAGCACATATTGTGTATACATTTCTACAAGAGTCACTCCCCAGGCACTGTYAGATAATGCAGAACACCAGACCTCTGTGTGTACTCCCAAGCTTTTGGTGTGCTTACAGCTCTGAAGCATTTTTTTTTGTGCCCAGACCAAGATACAGAAGGAATCCAGACTCACATATCTCTCCTTTCACTTCACATAATTTCCTCAAAACTTGGCCTCTCTTCTTGCTGCAGCTTTTTATTTCTCTTTCTTCTGCTCTCCAAAGATAAGCTGTGGAAGGCTCCTAAGATGAATCATGAAAAAAAATCTTCTCTTCTGAATTCTGCTCTCCTCTGGTGATCAGTCTCATCTGCTGATCAAAGTCCATTTAGATATTTCTTTRTTTTGACACAAGCCAAAGTGGTTGTTCTTACTGTTTATGAATGCCATGCTTGCTGTGAGTAGAGGCTCATGAATTATCAGCGATGGTCTTTTGTGAATCCTGTGCAATTATCTTTTTGAATTTCTGATTGGTCTGGCACCACAAAATCAGAATGAAAGAATAATTCAGATTTGAAGGGACTTCAGGGGTCATCCGGTCCAAAGTCTGAGCCAGCTTAGATCARGCTCCAAGATGGTCAATGTCTTCCTGAGCTTTTTCTTTGTCCCGTCTTCTGACATGTATACACAATGTATTTTGTGTTATTAATATAGTCTGCTTGGATGGCTAGTGCATTCTTGTGTGATTCACAGACAAACTATGTTCTGGTATTTGAAAGAGRAAGATTATTTTCCATATCCTTCTAGTAAAACAAATAAATGATCAACAAATAAATTCAAGGCTGTTTGTTGCTATCAGAGAGCAAACATAYACTAATTCTCTGAGGATGTTCTTTCCAGCCATGCCTCATGTTAAAACTTGCAGCAGTTCTCTGGCCCTGGTAGGGAGAGGAACTGCAAGGGCTCACCATCCCAAGGTACTAAAGCCTTGGAACACAGCTAGATTTGTGTGCCTTCAAATCACACCTGTTTTCTGACAATACAGTGGGTTTCATTTTCCCAATGAAAATTCAGATTTCAAAATCTCCTCCTGAATCCTCCATAGAAAACTATTCCATGGAATTTTAAAATTCACATCTTACATAAGAGCTAGAMTTACTAGAAAAAACTGTTAGCAAAAATGTTTTAATATATTATTTAAAGTTATTAAAYATCATTCAGCATATCCCCAAAATGAAATATTGTATGCTGAGAAATACCTTTTCTTATATTGCTTATTTTAAAAGAAAGTGTATCATGTATCTTTTCATGTAATATTTCAACAGRCATACAGAATTTTAAAAGGTAAGTTATGATGTGATTTTAAACTGAATTGCAGTCATGGTAGATAAACAAGATTATTTGGATATGTTGAATGGGAATTGGCAAATTTATATATACTTCCTTAACATTTTTAGAATTTATATTAAAATTATAATTTTGTAAAGGAAAATAGTACAATTTTTGATATTGCAATAAACCCCCAGGCAACGCTCAAATTTATCACCCATTTGCAATGGATGGAGGGAACTAGTAGATAGCCAGGTAAACAATGTATTTTARACAGAACTTTTGCTCAGGAATTAAATCTAGAGTTGGCCTGATTTGCCATCTGCTCAGCCATAAATTATTGTTGTTTTCAGCTTGGCTTTTTCTTTCTGTGCAATCTAAATCTAAAGCAGACACATTTGTTTTGCAGTTCATAAAGGTGATATTGGCATGAAAACAAACAATCACTACTTGTTACTTGTGTTCGGTTACTCTACCTGAATTTATTATAAAAGTAAATCCCATTTGATATTTTTACATATCAATTTAGCCATTTAAGGCTGCCTTTTTTAAAAACATACCACCTAACATGGTTAAATAGAGTATGTGTTTTGTCCTAAGGAAGCAGTAAMATGACTAAATAGTTTGAGCATCTTCCTGTAAATGAGATCACATTTTCAAAAGTACTGTCAAAAATGGATTTTGTTTCCAGCATTCATAATTGTAAACAAAAGTTTCTTTCAGAGCTTCAATTGCAAAGGAAACAGAAGTCAATATAGCATTACTTAATTGGGGAAAATACACTTATTTCCTAAATAATAGTAAAAACTTGGGGCTTTATAAATAAGATTTTTCCTCCTACTCCTCACATGCTATGATTTCCTTACAAAACCCCAACAAAAAACCAAAAACAACAACAACAAACAGTAAGTGATTAAGAAATCTAATAGGAAAATGTAAAAGGGCTTCTGGAATTAAACTACTCTTCACAACAAGCCACCACGTATTTTTCCATCTTGCTCTTCTTGAGACATTGGGCAACTGTGATAGCTCATGGTAGTACATCTGCAAAGGAAGTGGGAACTGGTTCCATCTGTCTTTCAGGAAGAAACAGAAACCATTTCCTATGGGACAGTCACATTGTCTTGTAAGAAAACTGATCTAGGAAGAACAGGCTAATATGGCTAATATGTGGAATCGAGGAAACACGCTGAGCCTCAATACCGAGGCTAGTGTTGAGATGGAATTGGAAGAAGGCCGCATCATTCAAAATAYGGATCCTGTAAACCAAGAGAAAAACTGTCCCAAAAGCACAGAGGTGCTAGGAGGCCAATTCTCAATAACTGAGTGGTTTTGTTCTTCCTTTGAACCCATAATGACGATTTTGAGGGCTATGGTGCTTCTTTTTCAGAAACTGATCTTGGTAGGACAAAGTCAGAGTAAAAAATGCTAATAATAATTGTAGAACCACTGAAGTCTACTTCTCCTAAAGCCCGGATCTGAGAGATGAGACATCTGAATTCCTTGCCTGACTTTGCCACATAYTTTCTGTATGGTAGTTATCATTTATGTCTTGTTGTGACATGTAATTTACTTATAYGTACAAATGATTCTGAGATTCCTGAGTTGTTGTAGTACAAGTGTTCAAAGGAGTAATTGAAGAATTGCCAAGCAATTCAGCATTTTGCTAAAGTGGCTTTATAGGGGCTTTATATTTTGATGTCACTATGCCCAACCCTGTATTTGGATATGCTATTGAAAAAATGCTGCCAATAGCTATACAGAAGGCTTTCCTTCCAACTGCCCGCTGCTTCAGCCCCATCTGCAGAAATCTAAGGTGTCTTTGTTCTCTAAGCACTTAACTATGGAGCGCAACTCAGAAGCCTCCACTTTTAAGTTATTTCCACAGTGTACAGAGGTTTCCATGGAAGAAAGGCATTTCTAAAACTSCAGAATCACAAAAAGCTAGAACCCTGCCTGTAGGAGTACAAAATTATGGTTGTCAAATGTGAGTATACACAATTTCTTTGTGTACCTCAAAGYTGGAGATGTATATTAACTCCGCTGGACAATATTGTGTCATAAATGGGCTGAAGGAGAGCCTTTTGTTCACTTGAATACTGAATTCCTACTTCCTACTGAGGAAAATGAAATCAACACCAGTTAGTGCCATACATAAATAGGTGTGGGGAAAAAATAGGATGGAATCTTGGTATTGAAAGGTATTTTCAGAACAGCAGACCTGGATGTTTAGCATGTTTTAATACACAGTGATTTCACTAAAAAATCACACAATCTTTTTTTTCCTTGTAGCATTAATGTGTAGGAAGCAAGATTTTCATCTRCAACAGCAGCAGTTAGACAGATACTTAAAAAATTTCATGGAAAGAAAAAAAAAGCTGTAGCAGTGAGTTTGTTTTCTGTCCTGTCCCTSCTGGAGACACAAGGTTGGATTCTGAGTCACAAATGAAAGAGCACTTTTATGCCAGTCACCATCTGTGCAGCATCCCAGCACTACCTCACATTCGAGCAGCATTGCGAATGCTCTGAAATCAAAGTTCCAAGGACACGCATCCTTGCCTCACTAGTGAGAGGTACTGACGGTGCTGCTTGGGAACACTTAAGCAGCAACTGCATGATGGTTCATTCTGTTACTGCTTCATTTATTAAAAGCAGATCCTCATCTCTCTTGCATCTGAGGAAAACAAGATTACAATTTGGCCCCATAACAGTGAAATAAYTCATTTGCTGCCTAATGCATTATTTTGTTAAGCACCAATATACCAACCAGTCCCAGATATAATCCCCTACTTTTTCTTTTAATCCTGCTGCACTTTCAAATGTACTTCCAATGTCTGAGATTTTTTTCTGCATGGAATATAATTACATCTTTAAGTTTGGGCCATGAAACATTTGCATCTGGTATRAGTGACTTTGATACCTCCAGATAGACTGCATTAAGCTGACTTTGCTGCTGAAAACTGACAGGGCTTACAATTATGCCGTCACTGGATCTGCAGAAGCAGAGCAGGGAAACAGCATTTGTGAGGCTGCTCGGTGCCAGATGGCACACCGTGGCAGAAAAATCTATTTGAGCCCTTGTGTTCTTGCATTATAACCAGCAGATTGTCAGCTGGAGTAAAGTACAGAAACTATGTAATTTAACTGACCTTGTCTCTGTAGGAATTTTCAGAATCAGAGGATGAAACTATTGATGWTTTTCTTTGGTGAGGCTGTTTCTTTTTTTTCTTCTCTCTCTCGTACAAGATCAGTTGATAGGAACTGCTGCAAAACTTGYTCTGAAATGTGAATGATTTGTGAACTTGAAAGACATGCCATTTTAATAAAATAATACTGTTACTCAATCCCATGACCTCAGATCCCTAAAAGTAAGTTTCTTTGGGTTGCAAATTACAAAGTACTGAACTAATCATTTTCATGCTAGAAATCRTGTATTTTCAGACCGTGATCTTTAAGTCAAACCAGGCACAAAATCAGGCTGCTTTGTAATTAATCTGCAAACTTCACTGGATAAAGTGAAGTTCAGCATGAAGACCCAAAGCACCTTGTGATGTAACAGAGCAGCCAGTAAGCACCAACCTTTCAGCTAAATTTGCTGTGGTTGTGATCTACCTAAACCCACTCRTGTGGACATAACCAACTCTCAGGAAAGTCTGAGGCATGAGTAACCATGATACTCTTCATTTTAGTCATCCTTATTAGGAGGTGTGCAAACATGTCGGCCTTGTTACTGTGTCCTTCTGCAAAGCTTGGAAAGCTCTGTATGTTTTTCCATATGTGAAACTGTTGGCTGAAGCAAAAACTAGCTARAACTGGCTTTCAAGTTACACCAACTTGTCAGCAATTTGTTATTTATTTCTCAGCAAAGCCTTASAGAGTGTTAAGCAGATGACTGTATATAACAAATACATTTTTCTCCTTCTGGTATATCTACTATTGKAACATGGAAAGTTGGGTTGCGTTTTCATGAGCTTCATAGTTTCCTAGACCACAAAGAACTACTATATAATACACTTTAGTGTCTTATATACTGCATAGAATTAAATTTAAGAAAGTTACCCCTTCATTTATCTAAATCCATTGCTTAACTGACTAACAGTTTATTCGTTAAGTGTGAACTGGAAAAACCACAGAACCGCAGATTAATTTAGAATGCAAAGGAAGCCAGAAGATCGCGCAGTCCATTTCCCAGATGAAAGTATGTCCCATRTGGGTTACTTCCAGCTAATTCCATGTGGCCCAGTCCTGCCCTTCTAGGCTTGTTATCAACTTGTATTTTGAGACCTTGGGACAGCAGTGGAATGGCTCTGTGGAACACTGCAGGTAGATGGGAATGAACAGTGCYTCCATGGTGAGAGCTGGTGTCACCTCTGAACTACAGGCATTGGCTGCAGCAGGTGCTGACTGACTCAGTGGATTTCACCACTCAGCAAAATTCTTTTTCCAAACTTGTAAAACTGCCTGCAACATTGAAAAAGAATTCTGCTTCCAACATATTTTGGTTGTTTTATTGAATTTTTAAGAATCCTCAGTGGTTGCTTGACTAAGCAGAAGGAAAAATCTGCTTGCACAAGCCAAGGCAAAATTGTTCTAGAAAATTATTTCCTTCCTGGAGATAAATTTYCCTTTTATTTGATAATCACTTTGGAAAGACTTTTTCCTAGACTAAGCTAATCCTTTTCACTGGACAATGTGGAACTTTTCATATCTCCTATATAGTAATAGTGCTGATTCTGGACTAAATAACATTTGTAATGTTTAAGAAAAAGAAATTATATATTTTTTGAATTCTATTTTTTTGGGAAGAAGTGGGTTAAATTATTATGTGGTCAGACTTTTCTTTGAAAGCATGGCTCTTACAGCTTTTTAAAATCTGTGTATCTTGGTGTGGTTTATTATTTTCCAGGCGTGTCTCTACGTGCTTTCTTTCATATATCTTTGGTCCTATCCATACTGTAAGATGTAAAAGCGTTATTTCACCTTTTGTGGTCCATTCCACAGAAATCAAAGCTTTATCCCACACTTAGTATTAATGAAAAAATATGTAAATTTCCGTTTGTAGTGCTGTTTTCAAGGACTCAGCCACCCATGCCTTTTCAAAAGCCCTCTACATTTTGTTGCTTTACCACATACTTCCTTGATGCTCTCACTTATCAGATATAATTGTGTTTAAAATGAATGATTCATTTATCATTGACACCTTGAACCTGAAAGGAGTTAGGACTGTTGCTTCCAGAACACTGCAGTAGTGCTGACAGCTGAAATGTTTGTGACTCCAGTTATGACCTGTGCAGGAGAAAACAACTCGGTAAGAGGCCCCACAGGAAAAAAAAGTATCCTTAGTTAAAGAGGGGCATGTAAGCTATTAGTGGATCYCGGTAACACTTTCAGAGTTTAATGCTTTACTTTGGAAATCTGATCTTGAATGCAGTATTGTTTAATTAGAAACTAATTTCAGATTTGCCCTTCCTAAGCAAATATTCTTAAAATGGTGYAGTCCCTTGACTATAATTATTTACAATAGTTTGCAGGGTTTTCAGAAGCTCTTCTTAAAGATGCAGYTATATTGGCAGCCCTATGCTAAGGCCTGAACTTATCTACCAATTCGCATCTGTGTTCTATCTTTTCTACATCAAATATTAATTTTTAAACATATTTATTGCCATGTAGTATATTCTGTTTCCATTCTTTGCATTTTGCTTTCCTTACAAAAACTTAATTCTTATTATCATAGTTTAAAATTTAGTTTTGTATTTTTCATTACTATTCTCATTTCATTACTATTCTCTCTTAAGCGCCATAAAGAGTTATAGCACATTCTCTGTACCACAGTAACATTTATTTMTCTTTTACTTTAAGTAATTATTTATCTGCCAGGTGAAGCTTTTTTGGCAAATATAGCATATTCAAATATTTAATTTTATGAAAGATTTCTATATTGGGCTTTTGTGTCAAGGTTTAGCTAGCAGGGGTGTGGTGTGTGTGTGCTGCAGGGGTGGTATGAATGTACCTTAAGCGATATTCATAAAGGAATAGAAAAACCTCAGCTGTTAAAAAAGTAGTATCCTTTGTGACAGCTACTTCCAAGTCAAGTTCTGSATTTCGTTACCGTGGGAAGTACTTTCAGTCACCAATTGTTTCTTTGTGTCTTCCAGTATGACTTAGTTTTAATGAGTGCCATGATTTCATATTATGTTCCCTTCTTTTGGAAGTTATCAAAATGCAGTTAATAGAACTTTTACATCCTTTAGAAGATTCATCCCAGTGACAGAAAACTTTCAATTAGGTTTTAAAATATGTATYAATAAATGGACATGAAAAGCAAGTGTTTAAGCCCTTCAGTTTACACTGARGTTGAAGCGTTTGAAGATGCAGTGTTTTATAAACAGAATAATAATGGACCTACTGTCAAACAGTTGATTTGCCAACAATGTTCAAATATTTGCATTTGTTTCATGTGTGAAAACCAAATATAGTAAACCCAAATATCTTACAGTTTTTTTATACTTTGAAAGAAGATGCTGTTTGCAGGGTATGGACACTTAGGGACTAGAGCATAGTGGGCCAACCCAAATATCCATGTAGACCAATAACCTGTCATTAAATGTATTCAGGAAACAGGTATCTAGGAAGCAGCAGCAATAGGGTGTTCAYATATTATGCCTAATACTTCTCCAGAATTTTTGCACCTGAGCAATCCTTTTCAGCTCCGGGACCTCCAAAGTCGGTTTCCATGTTCTTGGTTAGCCCCAGTCTGCTTCTCTTTTGTGAACTGTCCATTCTTTCTTGAACCCATAGAAACCTATAGAAACATTGCATCTGCAATGCCCTTTGGCCACAAGTTCCACAGCTGTTACCCACAGCAGTACTCATTGCTCTGAAATGGGATCCCACAAGCTTAATTGGGGTGGATATGTGTATGGGGGGGTTGTTAATTGGTTCTTGTTGTCCTGGGGGTAGAACGGAGATATATCCAGCCTTTCCATCACACTCACCATTTTTTACTTTATCATATCCTTCCATGATATCTTTTTCTCAAACTGAACAGTTCTAGTTTACTTCATGACTCCTAGTGAGGAACTTACATTTTTGGTCAACCTTCAGATCTTCTTCTGAACCTTTTCCAGTCCTAGTTTTTTTTTGTTGGTTTTTTTTTTTTTTTTTTTTTTAACAGGACCAGCAAGACAAACCGTAAGTTCAGGTTTTAATGCTTTCAACCCTCTTCTATGCCATGTAATATTCTACAAGTAATACTAGAGATTTCAATCTGACTTGTAATCTCTCTGTGTTATATTTTTCTCATCTTTAAGGAAAGAATAATGTAAAATAGTTCCCTRACAAGATTTTTAAGAAGATTAATGTGATTATTTTACTCTTACTGACGTAAGCAACACATTCCATATTTCCTTTGCCCCCTGGACCAGAAGACATACTATTTAGGAAGTACTTCAATGCAACAGCTAAATGGCATAGCTTTGATCTGAAATGTAAAATAGAACACCATTTAAAGATGGAGGACAACTGACTGGATTTTAGTTCTTAAGAGTATGGGACATTACAAAATGAAAAGGAAGCCACAGTTACAKATTCCTCCCAGAAAGGCTGGCAAGGGACGAAAACTTCTTCATAACTATTGACTGTAATTGCTRTAAGAATCAACAAGTATGGATAGCAGAGGCATTTTTTGAAACTGAATTACTGGAAAATCTTCTAGTGTTTTGAATTTGAGAAAACAGTAGGGAAGAGTAACATCCCATGGAACAAAATCATTTTAAAGTTAAGGTTTTAGCTAGTTTTCAACAACTCTAAGACTGAAACAAAACAACCTAAATTAACCTAACTCACAGATTGGCTGCATTTGATATCAGATGTGTAGCTGTTGAAATGCTGATGTTTTTTTTCAGGCTACACATGTTAAAATTGAATGAAGAGGCATTGTCAGCTTTAATGTATATATGCAACAGCAATGAAGAGCAAGCAGCTGCTGTTGTGGATCCCAGTTACCATAGCAATGCATTCCCATAGACATTTTCAGATTCATTTATAATAATAGTGCCTTTAGTAAACAAGAATGCAAAGTTGCTGATAGCATTCATGTGGTCTCCTGTATTATGGATTTTAGCTCTTTACAGTAAAATAACTTCATTAACAGATGGACAGTCCCCACTGAATGAACATGACAAAGTTAATTATAATTTGAATCAGTTACTTCAGGCACAACTTGATAGAAGTCCAAGCCAATGTCCAAATAATGATATAATGAATTTGGTGAAGTCTTACCAGGTTCATACTCATACAAAATTATGCAAAAAAGAAGAATAAAGTTCACAAGCTCACAATTYCCATGCCATGAAAATCTGATTAGTGTAATATAAAAGTCTGATCATTGAGTGATATACAGGAAGAAATAATCCAACCAAAACCATCCCAGCAGACAAACATGAAAATCCACATCAAGCAAGGTTACATTTACATATAAAGATGTGTCAGATGCATGTGGAGCTAATTGAACAAAAAAGTTACACATAAAAGCAGCAAAATTCTGTACTGAAAGCAAAGATACTACGAGTTTATGGTAAAACCACTGTGTAAAATTTGAAGATGAAAACAAATTATTTCATTGAGAATCTCAAAATTTCCATCAGAAGCAAAATAATTAGATCTCATACAAGGCATAAGTACTGTCACCCTATTCTTAACACCAATATGAAGAACATAATGAATGAAATCAGGATAAAAATAGATGTTGATTTTAAAGAACGAGAGCCATCCTTAACTTACACTTGAAGATGTGAGGAAGGAGAAAGAACTTGAAAATAATTTCGGAGCTTTTGATATTCAGTTTCAGTGCAATAACCAGGCAATGTTCAATTCATGATGATAAAGCACATTTGCTAGGATGTTGATTCAGCAAAATAATCTGTAATGTTCAGCTGCTCAAAGGCTGTAATAGTCAGGCTGTAATTAAAAGGAAGAAGAAATTGAGGAAAAATGCCAGATTACTAAATGCAAAAATTCTATAGAGCCAGTATTTTTGTGTTACACTGCAGCAAATAGTGTATTATGTGCATAAAATTCAACACAATTAAAAATTTTATGATTATTTATAAAAATTGTCATGTTGCTTCTTTTCATTTTTSATTGCACACTAAGCAAGAATTAGTATTGTACATAGACAATTAAAAATCCAGTTTACTGCAATGTTTTACTCGTTAAAGAAGGACCCTCCCCTTCCACTTGTCAGATTAACAGGCTAACTTAACTCACCTTTTAGGTGTTATTTTTCCAGAGCCACAATACTAATTTCATTTTGCTATCAGTAAGTGGTACAACATCACAAAGCAGATTTTCACTCTGCAGAAGGGAAAGCACAGAACAGAGGTAGTGCTACACATCCTSAGACAACTGCAGACAGTGTCCCTGCCTCTTGGTCTSTAAGATGAGTGTGATGGATGGATTGTTGGATAGATCTTTTACACGGTCCAGTCATATATCCAGATTCCTTTAGGCATATTCTACTTTCTGCTCAAGCATTGAATCTGAAAGATGTCTGAGATGTTGAACGTTTGTCCCAACMTGTGGATATCCTTCAAATAATAAAAGGTAAAATATTTAGAAATCTTGGGTATGTCCACTGCAACCCTTTCTAGGACAAGGCTTCTGAACTGTGGGTGTGCAGTTAGTCTGATGCATGTGAACATAAAAACGTAAATTCTGGATTATAAAGGTGCAGAGCTTAGAATTATTCTTCCCAGAACATCTTTCAGACCTGCCTGGTTAAAGTGWCAAAGATGCTTGTTTTGAATCTGGCAAGGTGATTTGATGATTGAGTGTGGGAATGAGTGTCTAGACAATTAAGAGAAAAAAGATACTCCAGACTGGTTTGCAGGCTAGGATTTTGAGATAGCTGCCATTTTGAACAGCTGCTTATTCTGTAGTTTGAAATAAGAGCTGAGAGTAAAGTGCCCTAGTAAGGCAGAGTCTGTTACCAGACCTTTCAATAGAGCTGCTGGATTATCTTTTCATTCTAAACTGTTTAAATTCTGGGTGGTTGTTTGCTTCTCATTATGGAGGCCTGGATCTATTCAAGTCTTCTTTCAAATCAATATACTAGATAATTTAACGTTGTGTAAGACATCTCTGCAGCTGCAAAGTCTGTGATCACCATGAGGCCTCTTGATGTCTCTGAAAAGAGTGGGCATATATTATGTCCACTTGTATAAAAGATCTATGTATAAGTCCAACACACCATTGTTATGGGAGATGTAAAAAATCCACGGATGGAGGCAGCAATAATAGATAATTGTTGGAATGGCACTTCATAGCACGCAGCAAACTGAGCCCCTGTTGCTGTGCTACAGCCCAGCCCTTTGTAAGGACCTGCTGCACATCAGAGGATGTCAGGCAGTGGYACTCCACCGATGGCCTGTGTTTGCATCCCAGTCACTGCAATCTTTGATGAATTACACTGTCATATRCAATGAAGTTTTCACAGGAAAACTACTCTAGTTCATTTGGAARGCTAGTTCAGAAGGTGGCAACTCTAGAAAGACAGGAAATGCATGCATTATAATGCATTATCAAGTTTATTTTGCATTCCCCTGCACTTGAAATGGATCATTCACAAATCATGCTTTTTAAAAACTACAAGATATAKCTGTAATTCTTTCAGAATTAATCATTTTTACTCAGTTGCTCCCGCTCTTTTCCTTTTTCTTTCCAACTCTGCCGCAAACTTTTTTTTCACACATTTTAGTCTTCCAAATGGTTGCATTTTCCTTCAGTCTTTTTTTCTTTACCCAAAATTTTTAAATCTGTGAAACCATGTTACAGACACATTGTATAAAAATGCAGCCTCCACCTTCCCTTATCCCTCACAAACAACCCCAGTCTCCAGTGAATGCCAGTGAAACCAGAAATAGCTACAGGACGAGTTTTCTGATCTGTTCAGAAACAGATTTATTTGTTTATGAATTTGCAATGTCAAATACTTTAAGAATGCTACATTGCTGTTGAAAGAGYGTATTAAACTATTTAAATTATTTTTGTACTTTAAAATGTTTTCATCTAGTTGATTCAAATATTCTGTTCAYGTTCAGAAGGATCAAGMTGTTTCCCTCTAAATGAGCAAAKGAGAAAGCTTRAGAAATAAGCAATGCAGAAAAGAAACATTAATTCAGTATATTTGTTTAAATTTGGATTTGTTACTGATTTAATAACTTACAGACTAGATATTGTTARGTGGAAGAAACAACTACCAACATATTAAGACCAAACATGTTTAGCTAGTGAGTTTGGAGTTTATATTTAAAAAAAAAAATCCTTCAGGATCGACTATGATTATTTGAAATATAGCATCGAGCAGTGCATCCCYTAATGAAGACTTGAGTTAAGGGAGATTATTATATATTTATATGTATACTTATTTGGTAATAAATCCACTGGTTTGTAGACTAGAATTTGTTAACAGGATGATTTGACCCTACCAACAGCATTTAACAAGGCATGTTGAATCAGGTATGATCAGTGACAAAATCTCATTATGATAAATAATTTAGACTAGACATAGAAATGTCAAAACACAATACAAAGGGATATCAGTACATGCTAATATAAGTGCATGTACAAGATTCTAGAGACTAAGCACCTAATTTTTTGTATAATGCAAATTAAATTACYCGAAATTATGCAGTCTGCTACACTTCTTTCCCAACGACCATATCCCTACTGCACTTTTGGGACTGAACAGGTAATATATATCAAGGTTGTCTTTAACTTGMGAGCGCACAGTGTCAGAGTAGAATAAAACTTTCACCTTTTTTGTTTTTCTTAATCTCTGTTACTCTGTTCTGTTAGTTTTACAGAACGTTTCGCAGCCTGAGCAGGGACAGGGACGCTGCGGAGAAGCCTCACAGCACGTGAGGCTCATCGTGTGACCGGACCGTTCCCCTCCCGGAGTGGGAACGCGATGAATGCACTTCAAAGGATCAAGTGTACTGTTCCGGCGATAAAACGAGACACATGAACTGCCCCTTGCCAGCACCGGGAAACACARAACTTGTCCTGTGGCACCTGCAAGCCAAGCCGGGACGCGGCGGTACGGCAAGGACTGTGGCGGGACCCGTGAGGGCGGACCCTGAGGCTGCGGCGGCGTGAGGGGCGGGCAGGGATACGCGGGGTGGCGGGGGCAGCACGGCCGTCCCGGGCCGGCCTCGGGCAGGGCGGGYTCCGCCGGCAGCGGGCGAGCACTGCTACCCCGAGCAGGGCGGGGGCGAACACGGCGGGCAGACAGGGACACAGAGACACGGACACCCACACCCACGCACACACACACAAAACATGGCGGCAGCCGCCGCCAGCCCCGCGCCCCCTCCCACAGCGGCTCCAGAGTCCAGAGGGGCCGGGGGCTGAGGGGGCGGGAAGGACGCCAGGCCCCGCCCCCTCCGCGCGCGCCCGCCCCGCCTCCGAGTCCCGCCCCCCGCGCGCGTGGGGGCCCCGCCCCCCGGCTCAGGATGGGGCGGGAAAAGGGGCGGGGCCGCACGCGTCGCGTCGCGTCACGCGCAGCCAACCGCAGGCCGCCGGCGGCGCTCGCGCGAGGCCCCGCCCCCCAGGGCGGGAGGGGAGGAGCCCCCTGGGGCGGGGGGCTCGGCGGCGGCGGGAGCGGCGGAACGGCCGAGCCCGAGCCCCTCCCCGGGGGCGGGTCCGCCCGGGCCCGCGCGCTGCAGGCGCCGCCCCCCCTCCCCTGCCCTCCCCCTCCCCGCCGGCCCCTCAGTAACTTGGCCGCCTTTTATCGGGCGGGCGGCGAGGCGGGGAGTTTATTGGTGCCGGAGCCGCGGCGCGGCCGGGGCGGGCAGCGAGCGCGGCGGAGGGCCCGGCGCGGCCCGGGACGATGCTGCGGCTGGTGTCGCTGAAGTTGGGGCGGCTGTACCGCTACGTGAAGCTGGCGGTGCTGGGCAGCCTGGCGGCGGCGCTGGTGCTGAACACGCACTCGCTGCTGGCCTCGCTGCAGCGCAACGAGCTGTCGGAGCGGCGCTTCCTGCAGCTCAATAAGTGCCCGGCCTGCTGGGGCACCAGCTGGTGCCGCAAGTTCCTCAACGGGCAGCTGCGGCTGGAGAGCTGGGGCCGCCTGCGCCTGCTGGACTTCTTCAACGTGAAGAACGTGTACTTCGCGCGGTACGGSGAGCCCCGCGAGGGCTCCCGCCGCGTCGTGCTGAAGCGCCTGGGCTCGGCGCAGGAGCTCGCCGACATCGACACCAAGATCTGCCGCCGCGCCACCGGCAGGGGCCGCTGCGACCTGCTGCAGGCGCTGCCCGCCACCGAGTTCGCCAGCCTGAACGGCGACGTGCGGCTGCTCACCCCCGGCGCCGTGGAGGGCTGGTCCGACCTGGTGCACTGCCCCTCGCAGCGCCTGCTCGACCGCCTGGTACGCCGCTACGCCGAGACCAAGGACTCGGGCAGCTTCCTGCTGCGCAACCTGAAGGACTCGGAGCGCATGCAGCTCCTCATCACCCTCGCCTTCAACCCCGAGCCGCTGGTGCTGCAGGTAAGCGCGGTCGGCAGTGCCCGGGTGGGTGCCCGCCCCTGCTGGCGCTCYCGGCGCTGCCCGSTCCGGCGGGACCSTCGCCGGGATGGCGMTTCGTGCCCGCGGGCGGGGGCCGAGGGCTCCGGTACACCGGCCCCAAACCCCGCCGGATCGCGGGGAACGCCAGTGGCGCTGTGTGCCCTGACTGACTCCTGCAGAGGTACCCGCGGGGCGGGCTGAGCGGAGGGTCTCCGGTCYGTGCCTCCGGGCAGGAGGCATTTCTTTAGCTCACTTAGCCTGATCAGCTCTCCTCACTCCTTCCTCCCTCAAAGACTGCGTGTGTTTTCCCAGTTTGCCGTCCTCCTCAGGGTTTTAACTCCATCCCCCTCCGTGCTGAGTCTGGTACCGAGCGGTCCCGCAGGAGCTGGGGGCTGGTTCTCTGTTGACTTGAGCCTTTCGCACAGTTCGGTGTTCCACAATTCGTATRTTCCCAGGCAGCTGTGATCCATTTCTTAAGGTTTAGTTTAAGAGACAGTGCATAGAGACATTGCTGCGATGCTGTTGTGTTTTCCTTGTCAGAAACTGACTCGTGCTGTGTCATGTTCTTAATGTGAACTATAGTTACTGCTGGTAAAAAGTAGAAATAGCTATTCGTAGCCCGAAAATAGACCCACAAATAAATGAACAGTGTTCTCAGCAGTTACATAGTTTGTAACCTTTAATTAGGGGTTGTTTGCACACATCTGGAATTTGTGCTTTAGTATGTTATGTAAATTTTTAGGTGAAAAATGTGTAGGAAACTTACTCTGTGGCACCACTCTGTTGCACCACTCAGTTGTTCCATATCTATTTACATGGACAGCTTTTCCATTCTTAACATTATCAAGGGAACTCCCAAGTGTGCCTTTTGCATGTAGGTTTGGAATCAGAACTGTTTTGTCTAACTASTGAACTGTCCTTGCCTTTATTCAGTGTATGATTAAAATAATATTTGCAAATATGTTTTGAAAACATCACTTCCTGATTACTATTAACATCTGTTGTTTCTCTAGTGAGAGGYCAAGAAATGCTCAAAAAGCAGTGCTGCAGGCTTTACCCTCCAGAAAGCTCACCTACTGACTGATTTCTAGAAAATCAATTTATGAACTTAATTACTTAAATATGTTTTTGGATAGTGTGCCTTCTGCCCTTCAGTCTCTCCATTTATGGCTCTTCAGTTTTGTTTGCAAAGTATTTCCAGTTTACTTCTCAGCAGACTTGAGGGTACAGTAAGTCTCTTCTATTTTGCTGTGAAGGTGCTCCTAGACACAGTGAGAAAGGAAACTCCACTTAAGTAAGAAAATCAAAATTACTTTGCTCTACTGAGTGTATTCGGAAATTCTTTGAGCATTGATTTGTTTTGGCTGCATTTCATACAATTTACTTCATTGGTTTTGAGCAGTGGTTCCAACATACTGAGCATAGACCTCGATGGTTAGAAACAGCTCTGTGTTTCTTCATAATTCACGGGGGCAACATATTTTTTACAAAGGGTATGGTAAACTTGCAGCATTTACTGTTATGGGCTGGATTGTAAGCAGTGGGCTGTGGGTTGATTAAGAGCCTTGATTCCTGTCAGCATCTTGAGCAACAGTCAGCAACTGTAGATGAGTCCTAAGATTGTCAAGCAAATCTGTTGAAGAGAAGAAAATCTCGAGTGGACTTAAGGACTCTGCTCGACATTTATCTTATCAAAGGTTGAGAGCAGAGCAGGTCATATTGGTGGGAAGTGAGGCAGCCTTTAGCAGTTCGAAGTGTGGTAAAGCAAGTCTGTCACCTTCTAACAGATCAAAAGTGTTCTGTAGAGTCTTGCAAGTTTTGATATTTAGGCATATCTTGGACAATATTTCTGGGGAGCCTCAGGCCAGCTTTGTGTGCTTAAACACTTCTACTGGTTTCTCCAGAAGAGTTTTTAATTAACTTTGGTAGTAGGTGCCCGAGGTTTGAATACCTTCCCTTAATTAGGAATAAAATATCTAAAATATAKGAATCTGTAGGCACTCTTCCCATTCCATTGTACTTCAGACTCGGTCTCTACCTGAAAAACATGTRAGGAATGGGTAATAGTGTTCTGCAACTCTTGCAACAGGAAGGTGTGAGACACTCTGAGAGGTGATTACTTTCTAGAATTGATAACTACTGAGAAGTAGTTACTTGTACGTAACATTTGTGAAATATTTTACGGTGTAGTTTCTGCAGCATTGATGAAGATAGGTAGTGCTATGGCAATGAACTTTGTATACTTAGGTTAAACATCAGCTGCTTCCCTGAAAGAAAAGAAACCTGCATGATGTCATATGAAGAATCAGGTTTTAATTTAAAATAAATCAATAAATTGATGCATTTAACTCATGTTGTCTGTCACCATAGGGCACAAGGAGAAATACTGCTTGTTTTTGCCTCGAGCCTTTCATGGAACACTACAGTGACTGAGCGCTGTTATTTGTAACAGTTTTGGTTTAGATGTGGAGATAATGTTTAAACACTTGGTGTACTGTGCATTCAAGTTCTGTGTTGCTTAATTGTGTTATAGAGAGATGTAAATAGGCACTGAAWTCAAAGCTTGATCTTTCATTTATAATGGAAAATTCACTGTAGTTGTCTATAAGAGCCAGCGATTTGTGGATTATGAGGCTTTTCATCAGAGACTGGGATTTTAGCTAGAAGCCTATGCAGAATATGGATTATTCCTGAAGTGGTGTTGCTTATGAACTGCATCTTGTCACAACTGATTTACAGYGTCTGCTGTGGGAATTTTTCAGATGGGGCTTTAACCCATATATGATATTACTGTTCAGGGGTTTGTATCAAAAGTATAACACTGCACAGTTTACTATAGGTTACATATCTATTGTAATACTAACTCAGTATTTGTATTTTTTATAACTTTCTTGTTAACCTTCTTTATTCACATTTATTTATTGTGTAGGTGTACACAGGGAAGATCTCAGCCCCTTTTGCCATTTTACGTCATTAAGCAAATGGAATKACAACTKCAGTATTGTTCAAGYACAGTTTRCATWTTTTTTTTKGRKWWTWAAAWWMYWAWTTTTTCTTCYGTAGAATCTTGCTAAACTACCCACTAATTAWATCCTCCCACACTTTTCTGAATCTGAATTCACATCTGAATGAAAGCACTTGCATGCTAAATGTTTAACTTCTGATAGGTTTGGGTTTTTTCCTGTCTCCTCCTAATAGTTGTTTTCTGTAATAAAGGTAAATACTTTTTAGTAAAATGAGGTCAGATATGTAATGAAAATGCTACATCTAAACCAGTATTTTGTGATTGGCATGAGCAGCCTATTTGGACAAAAGCAACAACAAAACTTGCTGCTGGTCCAAGTCACTCAATGATAAATAGTTTTAAATGGTAATCACCTGGAGGATAGGATCTATGCATGACATCCTATTTATAATGGAATATGATGATTGTGTGCATCAAATCCTTGTAAAGACAGGTTGGCCGAAGTTGCCTTAGGAAGAAACAGAAAAAATTAAAACATTAATTGGRTTACAGATTGAGTGCAGTAAGACTGGTCCCTCTTTGCAGAATTCATAGAACCACTGTGGATGTAAGCAGGTTTATCCTTGTCCTGTGATGTTTTATAAACCACCCAGCTTCTAGTCTTGTAAAATAGATGTAGTGGAGAAAGTCTCTTGAAATGTTTTCAGCAGTGATGTCTGCTTAAATAGTGAATGTTTTTCAGCTTTATCAAGTAACTTGATTGATTTTTATCTTCACTTGCGAGTTTGGAACAAAAACTTACTGTTAATAGAACGAAAAAGTGTGATGCCTATTGTTAATTTCTCCAGAGGCCAAGATTTTTGTTTTAGTTTTTGACTCTTACAGAAATTCTTCTGTAGACATACCTCTTATTTTTCATGGAGCTCTGCACTGATCCCTGTCAGGCTTCAGAATTCCTCTTTGGGGGCACTGTGATGGTCTCCTAACAGTTTTGGATAACGGTTCTTGAGCTGCTGCTGTCGTAGCTGATGTGCTGTGAGCCATRGTGTGCAACCACACAGTGTCCAACACATTTTGCCAGTGGCAAAATTTTAAGTTTTGTACTTAAACATGAAAAAACAACAATGCCCCAAGTCAGGGTAACGCAGAGGATTCCTTGTTCTTGGAGTTTGGGAAACTACAGTGTGGCTCAAGACTGCTGAAGAAATTGTTTCTAGATAAGAAAGCTGTTTTTCAGTAAAKTGGTTGTATTTCTCCTAAGATCTTATATTTAGCTGAAAAGACAGTTTACATCTGTCCTGGSAAAATTGATACATAGGCTCTATAAATTGTTGTGGCAAAAGTGCACCTAGGGCTGGTTTTGCAACACTCAATCTTGCCTTTGTTGGATGTGGTGCTGGTTTACAGGGTTGCCAGGTGCCATATRGAAGTGTCAGTATATTTACTATGTTTTCAGTGTYGTGATTTAACCCCAGCTGGAAGCTCAGCCCCGCACAGCTCCCTCCCCTCGCACTGGGATGGGAGAGAGAATTGGGAGAGTAAAAGTGAGAAAACTTGTGGGTTGACATGAAGACARTTTAGTAAGAAAGCAAAGCCAGACAAGGGATTCATTCAGCAATTCCTGTGGGCAGGCAGGTGCTCAACCACCTTCAGGACAGTGGGGTTCCATCACATGGAATGATGACTTGGGAAGACAAATGCTGTCACTCGGATCTGTGTCCCCCCCACTTCTCCTTCCCCCAGCTTCATATGCTGAACACAATGCCATATGGAATGGRATATCCCCTGGGTCACTTGGGGTCAGCTGTCCTGCTGTGTCCTCTCCCAGCTTCTTGTGCACCCCTATTCCCTGGCTGGTGGGGTGTGGAGCAGAAGAGGCCTTGGCTCTGTGTAATCACTGCTCAGCCATAACTTGAAACATCCCTGAATTATCAATGCCATTTCCAGCACAAATCCAAAACACAGCCACATACCAGCTACTACAGAAAAAAATTAGACCAGCACAGAAAGCAAACTTGAAATTTGYACGCATACTTTGCTATTAACAGAAAATGTTTGCACGTAACAAAGATTTTTTCAAACTGTAGAAGGTATCTGTCATTTAAATCCAGTGTGCATTAATGCAACTTTGTTGTGAGCTGTAACTTTTAACAGCCTGTTTAAATGAAGATTCTTCAAAGAATAATGGTGAGCATTTGTGGCTTGTATGTAAATTACAAGTCTCAAGGACTTTTATTCCTCAGGCTCTTAAGAAATATACCAGTCTCTGTGTGCCAAATAGCAGTATTTCTGCATTTTTAATAGACTCTGTAAATCATTGCCCCTCGCTCAGATATGGTTTTTTTGCTTTCTAAATGCTTAAGCTTAATGACTATTCTTCTTGCAACTTCTGATCATTCTTGTTTTTTTGTGGGGAAAAAAAACCAAAACAAACCCAACAGCTGTATCTCCATTCGCAATATAATTACTCTGCATGAGCAGTCTGTTGCCACATAACCTAAAATTCTTCTGGTTGCTCTACATGCCATCATTGGGCTTTCTGTTTTGTTTTGTTATGGGAAGAACAATAGTTGACATCTGGCAAACATATATTAAAACTTTAAAAGATCAGTTTGAAACAATTTCTTGCACAGAATTCACTCAAGGTAGCAATTTAGCCAAATGTTCCACAGACTCTTTTTGCTGATCCATACAYAAGAAGTAAATGGGCAAATGTTCTTGCTTGGGATTTCTCTATTTTCTATTGTTCTATTCTAAATACAGTGGTAGAATGTAGAATGGCAATTCAGTTGTAATACTTGATGCCTTTTAAACTTGCTTTATTACACAAGTTGGTGTGTCTGATGCATAATTCTGATGCCATAAACCAAGTAGTGGATTTAAGGCAGTTGTCTGCACTACCTGACATGTCCTTGAGTGGACCTATGTTACTGAAGTCCTGGCTCACACAGATACTAAGATTTTAATAGACTGAATTCCCATTGTGARCCTTTTTAAAAGGAACAAGAAATTATTCCTTGTTGAATTAAGATTGAGTGSCATCATGTTACAAGAATGTTCCACTGATTTGGTTGTACTGAAAACTGAAGAATCATTTTTTGTAGTGACATTGTCTGTATTAGACCACAACTGGCTTCTACTTGTCATGTTATCTGYCATATTTAATTATGTGCCTTAAATTATCAAAACTGTTTTCATCCTTCTTTCTGGTGWAAGTTCCCTTTAGTGAAAACATGTGGGGTAAATTATAAGGGATATTTTAAAAGAGTCTAGAAGTTCATGAAGTTATTGTGGAGTGTATATTGTGATGAATGGCTGTTTGAATTTAAAGGCTGCTGGGAAGTCACTATACAGACTTAAATAGAATTACTCYTGAGAAATTCTCACTCTTGCAGTTTTCAGTAGCACAAAAATGTTTGTTTTCCCACATTCAAAACCTTGTAATACCGATATTGTTCTGGTATGTCAAGATGTATGGGGGGAGTTGTGTTTTACTTCCCCAAATTAAGTAATTGAGGCTTTATTTTAATCTCTAATTTTKCAAAGTCACTAAAAATAAGGCCATCTCTGCTAGGACTCCTTTACAGTGATATATTCGAGGCTTATAACTGATGAGACATAAATACCCAGTGATTGTTTTCATCTGTTGCAAATTTAATCTGAACAAACTTTTATGCACTGCAAAGTAATCTGAACAAGTGGCAACCAATAATGACATTAAACTTGTTTTACTATTTCTTAAATTTAGYCATTGTTCATTAATTTATTTGAAAAAGAGCCATACTTCTGCTGACATTGTGAAACGCAAATTCTACAGCTGACGTGTTCAACTTAGTAATTGAGTATTWAGAGTTTTGTGTATTTTTGTCCTAAAGTATGTCAGTTAAGCCTGGTATGTACCTCTTGTTGGCATGAATTGTTTGTAGTAACTGGCTGAAATGTAGTCACACTGAACAAAAGTCAAATAAATGAAAGAAACATGGTTTCARTGGGAACACTAATATTTGGAGTACTCGAATCCACTCTTCCTTCTGTGTGTGTAGGCTATATATGTATAACTTCTGTGGGAGTTCTAGGTAAATGTCAAATGATGTGGCATATAGTTGARAATKAAATGGYTTTCATTGTACTCACTAGCATTCAAAAAACATTTGAATCGATATCTTCCAGAATCAGTTCTTGACAAAGGAGGGAGGCATCTGTATTTAGACTGTGCATTTTAACCTCCTTTGATCATTATTTTAACCTCCTTTTGACCATTATTGTAAAATCTGCTCTCCAGCTCTTCGTGCTTCTGGAGCTTTACTTCTTTGCCTTGGTGACTAATACCAAATTCTTCAGGGTCCTACGGAGAGAAGTCCCCACTCTCTTTTGTATATGTTTTTTAAAATTTCATCACAAATAAGGTGTAGCTTTTTGTTGGGCAGGTTTTATCTGGGCTGTTTTTTTCTGAGCTGGAGCTCGCTTCATGCAAACATTGGAGGTGACATAAAGAGCATCTTCTTGAATGGTTTTGGAAATTAAAAGCGTGGYTTTTAGTGGTACAGTGGAACATAAATGTCAGTTGTTACTTGAATGGGTTTGGCTTTTTGGCTTTGATTATTAGGATGAATTATATGCTTCATTATGATAAACTAATATTCTTTTAAGTGTTTAATTCCAAAGAGATTTGTGTTATTGCAGAATACAATAGGCCTTATCAGCCTCAAGCTGGTGAGTCTTCACTGCATGATCTAATTCACAGCTCTGAACAAAAGCCACTGGCAGATTTGTGTATCTTCSCAGGTTTAGACAGATGGAGGTGAGGAAGACAAATGCACTGATAGTGTTYTGTGCTTCAGTGAAGTGATAAATTTGCTCTGTTAATTCTTAATATTTACTCTGATACTACAGTGTATTTTTTGAAAGGCATAAATACAGTATTATTCTTTCAGGAACAGCATGTCCATTGTCCCTTTGACAGGGTTTGTTTAGGTTTTTAAGCCYTGCTTAGAGAGATATCTTGGAGCTACACTAATTAGAGCAAGCAAAGGGTGTTGTGGGGATGCATCACTGGGAATGGAGGTTGCAGAAGTTTTTKGCATCTGTACTATTTTCCATCTTTCCTTTAGAAGTTTGTCCATATTTCTCTGAATACAGAAAGACAACAACATTAATGAAGGCAAACTCACTAATCTACCTGTTTATAGTTTTTGATCTGCATTATTTTATTTTAAAACACTTGRAAAAGTTTGTCTGTGGTTTCCATGGCATTTATGTATCTGTTCACACATAAAATGTGAGTGGGTGCATCAGAATCAGATTCTTTTGTCAAATAGCTGTTTCTGGTTTTGAACAAGAGCTTAGTTTCACCTGATYGTCAAATGCACATTTTTTAGTCTGCAAATAGCATATTGAAGTACAAAATTATTTAATTAAGTATTTAGACTACTAATAATTTGGGAACTAAAATAAAATCTAAAACTAAGTTATGCATTATTCCACAGAAATCAGATTTTTGGCAGTGATGGTTTTTGCTTCTAAATGCAACTTGTTCATGGAAAACATGTTTATTAATCATACAAATTTGTCTGTTTCTTACTGGCTTTCAAAATTTTCATATATGTACAGAAAAATCCTTGTGTTCAGTTAGCTGCACTTTCCTCTTAGAAAACAGCCTTCAAAATAGAATAGTACAGAAAGTTACAAATCACTGCTTGCAAAGACAAGAGATSTGCACTTCAATTAATATTCTTGTCAAATTCACCAAGTGAATATAAAAACTGCTGAATGAGGTACTTGTACATATTTTTATCCCCTTCTTCAGCTACTGACTTGGGTAATGAAGTGTAGATGTGGCTGTTACATGCCAGTTGGAAGGGAGCCAAAGCAGAGATGTTGTTTGTACATGTGCAGATGTTGGCAGGATTCCCCGCACTCCTGTTGTCAGAAGATCTTTTTATTGCCACAGTGTTATAAATGTCTGTGACAGCATGGCGTGCAGATATTCTGCTGGTAACGTGAAGGTGTGCACTTCTGAAGAAACCAGACTGCTCCTAGAACTTGTTGTCTGAAATGAAATTCAGTGTACAGTGTGCACGAAGCGTAATAGATGCGTTTGGAAGATCAGTGACTGACGCTGTATTTTGAAAATCAGTTTAATCCATTACATAAATCCCTGCTGCYGCTGGAAAGGGAAAGTCCTCTTAGCTCCTTCCCTTTTCTGCACTCTGCTGTTGGGGCCTCCTCTGTTCCTCTCTCCAGTGCAGTCCTAGCGTGAGGTGGTGATGTGATGGTGCGGATCAGGCTCTGATCCAAGGGAGCACCAGCCTGGCAAGAACTAGCTGTCTTGCTTTCCTAATGATGTGCAGGGCATTGAAAAGAGTGTTTTTGGTGTGTTGGGACTGAGGGACACGGTTTGCTTCCAATGGTAGCACATCCTTCGCCAGGTTCAGCTGTGTGGTTGGATTTGTGTTTGAAAAGGGGGGCAAAGTCATAAGCAGGGCAGGATTGGAATAGAGAAAACGAGAAGGGTGGAAAAGAAAAGGCCTGGGGTGGTCCAAAGTAATATTTAAATAAAAATACTTATGCTTCTTTGAATTGAGTGCTGATAAAATGCAGCAATATGAAAATGCCGTGCACAGTTGGTGAAATAAGTTAAGCCTGTGTTTAGCAGGAAATGTAATCAGGTAATTTTCTCCAATTCAAAATAGAGGAGTTTATGTGATGTGAGTAAAATAAATTCATTTGATAAGTAACAGCCACTTCTTGCTTTGTTTTTATCCMGGACTGAATACTGTTACGATAAATGCATATGAAATATCCCTTTGTTGGCATTTATTGATGCCACAGCCTTGCTCTTGTAATATTTTGTTTAGAATAAGTAAGGAATACTGAACTAGCACACACTTGAGTTGCTTGAAGGCTATTTTGTTAATCACAAAACGAAGTGAAAAAAACTCCAAAACCCTCCTAACTGTGCAATGTGACATTTGACTTGGCCTGAACTRGTGGATATTTGGCTGTACTTACTACCTTCATTAATTGCCCTGAATCCTGCAGGTGAATAAGCCTGGAGGCTGGATAATATCTTCCCTATTGCATGGTAGATTTATTAATATGGATCTGATGTCCTTTTGCCCAGCCAAGGGGGGTGGTTCTTTGCAGTCGTAAATATGGTTACTTACCCAGAAATTRTTTTCTAGGCTTTGCCACTTTAGAGTGCAGCTTGATGGCTTTTGGCATAAAAATGGCAAACTATGTAAATTATAAAAATTAATTATGATTTTAATTTCTTCATGTGTACCATATAGACAAGGTTTGTTATGTTAGGCACCTCTTCCCTGTCTGGTCTTGTAGTTCAGATGTGTTCTGCATGATGTGTTTCCTTCCAGTATCTTGGCCCAGTTTACCATAAATGCTTTCTGCCATTGTGGATTCCAGGAGGTGTAAAGCTTTCATTCATCCTGAAACTCACCATGCTAATGACCCAGCTATGGTAAAACCTTTGCTATATCATTGCTGCAGAATTGAGCATGAGTTGTKTCTGGTGATATGGTAGCAAGGTACTGCACGAGGAGGGATCATGGGCACATGGTGATAGCTCATAACAGTTAAAATTGGTGTACATCATAGTCTTAGAGTGCTAACTTCTATAAATTTGGAATTGTTAAAATTATTRAATTAGTGCTTTTGTAGTTTCTTCCCATTGCATTCCTATTTGACATTCCTCCATAGTCTGGAGGGTACCTTTTAAGTGCTCATCTGTTCATATTGAAGTCCTAGGGCACATTCAGCACAACTGAAGTAGGAAAACAATGCTGGTGTGTTCTGGGTTGTTTTGTGCTTGTAGTGTGTCATTTCCATTCAACATTTTGTGTTGTTTTCCCTTTCCCTTCAAAATTTATAAATACATGGATTATAGAGTTAATGGGTATTTACAACTTTCTCTTCTAAGTTTTATTGAAAAGCCTCTTGAAATCTAAGCTGTTTTATATTAATTAATTTTTTTTATATGCAGAGTTTTCCATCTGATGAGGGTTGGCCATTTGCAAAGTACTTGGGAGCATGTGGAAGAATGGTGGCTGTCAACTACGTGGGAGAAGAGCTGTGGAGTTACTTTAATGCACCATGGGAGAAACGAGTGGATCTGGCCTGGCAGTTAATGGAAATAGCTGAGCAGCTGACAAATAATGACTTTGAATTTGCACTCTACCTCCTTGATGTCAGCTTTGACAACTTTGCAGTGGGACCAAGAGATGGGAAAGTTATCATTGTAGATGCAGAAAACGTCCTGGTAGCAGACAAAAGGTTGATCAGACAGAGTAAGTGTCTTCTTTCTCACCTCACACCCCATGTGTCTCACTTCTTTCTCTGCAATATTTAAAGTATGTGTGGTTGCTAAATACATACTTTGTTGGTTTTGCAACCAGACTACTAATTAACAAACTAATTAGCTTTTTTCTGCAATTAGACTATTAATTAGCTTGACCAGTTTGTCGAATTCATGATGTGTTGAGCATACCTGGACACTTTTAAATGGTGTAAACCTGCATAAAGGAAGAGGTGGGGTGGAAAGAGCAGGTGTGGGCTTTGGGTGTGTTTGTAGAGGTGGATGGGCAGATACATAGATAAGCAGCCTGGCTGTCTTGTCTAGCTTAGCTAAGAGAGAGAGGTTCCTCTTGTCTTTTCCAAGCACCTAAGTAACAATGAAAGTCCTGGAATTCTATTTTCYGTGGATGACAAAACAGTGTTAGTGCCTGCTTTGCCTTAGTCCCACAGCCTGACTTTGGTTCAGTGGTTCCAGTTGGTTCTCTACTGTAGGAATGGATAATTCTAGTGCTGTTTCCAAATTAATTTTCTTTCTGCCAGCTGTAAAAGCTCAAAGCAGTGGCAGCAGGAGAGGTGTTTGACAAAKTGGCATCACACAGGTTTATATTCTTTTTGAGTTTATAAGGAAAATGCACAGAGCTAAGGGCTGGAAACATTGAAGGTGAAACCTTGGAATCTACAGAAGTTCATGGCAACAGGCCAAGTGATTCCAGTTTGCTTTGGGTGAATGCATTTTTTTAGGCTTCATGTTTTGTGCTGMAGAGTTTACTTTTTAACTGAGTTTTTCTATCCACACATCTTTCTACAAGGAAGTGTGTTTTGGGGTTGTTTGGTTGTGTTTTTTTATTAGATTTATTATACATTCTCAAGCAGCTTAGATTAAAACTGTGCAGGCCTACCAGGAAAACCTTTTAGTGTATTGGATATCCAGTACATTTATTTTAGAACTCTTTTCTTTCCATTCCTTTCTGTTCTGTTCCTTTCCTTCCTTCTTAAAATAATATTGCTGAAGGCTTTTGTTTTTTGAGCATGTCTGAATTACTCAGGCAGAAGGATGTCCAAATGAACTCTGAAAATGTTGATACGTACATGAAACAGGAGCGAGTAGCTTCTTGCAGAATGCTGCAAGTGTCACACATCTCTTGTCTCAACAAAGATTTTGGTGTGTGATTTCTGATCTCACAATWAAGAACACAGGGAACAAATGAGGACACAGGGAAGTTCTTAGTTTTTGTATAAACTTGACATTTAATCCTGTTTCATGAATCTTTTRGAAAGTTCCATTAGACAATCTCTGCCCRGAGTGATTAATATGCCTGTTTAGAYATTTCAGTATGTACCTTCYGTCCAGTTGCATTGTACAGTAGTACTGAATTGTACTCTGTATGGGATATCATATTGGAGTTTGCTGAAGCCCTTTTTTCCCATTCTCCTTTGCWGGCTTTTTTTTTCCACATTGAATTTACTGTAAATTCTACAGCTCGTACATCATGTTTTTAGAGTTTTAGCAGTCATGCTTCAGTACACTTTTTTTTTCTGACCTGACTCTCAGTGTGCCATGAATGAGAAGACTGTCTTTACAGAGACTGGACAAGCAGAGATTAATTTTTTCCTTGTACCTCCCACTGCTAAGAGAGGTCTGCAAAGCTACTCCATGATAAGAACCTCTTCTCAATGCTGGCAGTAGTCTTAAGATGAAAGTTTTGTAGCAAAAAGTTGTAAGAACTCAGGAGATCTCACACTTACTAACCTTTTAAGTGTTACTACTGCATAAGGTATTTTATGTAAATCAGGTTTTAAGTTAAAGCTGTGACTTTAGGAGAAGGGTTTATGCATGTACGTGTATGTAAATGCCATTTACTTGGCTAAATTTTACTTTCTTCAAAGATTATAAGTAACACATCTGCTCTTTTAGATTCTTTCTGGTTGCTGCCATGCAAAAGTAAGAAGATAGTTTCAGAAGTTCATGGCAATTACTTTGCAGTGTTGTTTTAGTCTCTGGTAGACCACTTGGCAGCAGTAGTTTCCAGGGCAACTGGAGAAATCAAATCTGTGTTGCTAAAATAAATCATGTAGCTTGTTTGCTTTTTCCCTCAACTTTGGCTGTAGATGGTTCTCTTGTATTTGCTCATGCTATGTTTTTCCCTCTGGGTTTGTGTGAATGTAGATTTCATGTGTTTACTCTGCTGCTTCTTTTGCTTTCCTTCTTTCCTATCTATTTTTTCCCTCTTTCTTTCTTTCCCTTATTTTTTCTTTTGCCAGGACCATTTCAGCTGAACGATGTATCRGACTGTCAATGCAGTTTTAGGCTAGAACATTTGAGGATTTATCGAAACAAAATTGGTTTGTAGTTTAAATATTACCAGTTCACTGTGTATTGAGCTTCTGATTGCATTCAGACACACGCTGTCTTTCCTCCCCTCTCTCACTTGTTTTTACTGTGTCCTTACATTTCACAGATAAACCTGAAAACTGGGACGTGTGGTACGAAAGCAAGTTTGATGACTGTGATAAAGAAGCTTGTCTGTCCTTCTCTAAAGAGATTCTTTGTGCTCGTGTCACTGTGGACCACAAYTATTACGCCATTTGCCAGAACCTTTTATCCAGACATGCCACGTGGCGTGGCACTTCGGGGGGRCTCCTGCACGACCCCCCAGCTGAGATTGCCAAAGACGGGCGCCTGGAGGCCCTGCTGGATGAGTGTGCCAACCCAAAGAAGAGATACGGGCGGTTCCAAGCCGCCAAGGAACTCCGGGAATACCTTGCACAACTGAGTAACAACGTGAGGTAGTCCACAGTGAAATTCTTCTGCAACACTGGCTAAAACACTATTGCAAAGACACATAGAAAAAAGAAATTTTGGACTCGTGTGTTAAAAAGAGAGAATAAAAAACACTAGTTTATCAGTTTTCTAAATACTGTAAAAAATAGAATTCTATGGTGTTATAATGTTCCTTTGCAAACAAACAAGGTACTTACTGAATTAAAACTTGAGCTACTATTGACTGTCTCCCTAACTGTTTAAAAGGGAGTAGGTCACAAAAGACTGTGATAGCTTAATTGACAGCTTGTGTGTCAAAGGGTACTTTACATAAAACTGCATTAGTGTCACAGTTTTGTGAAACTGATGTTCTTACTTGGAAAGTCAAGTTAGACTGGTGGCCTGTTTTAAAGGCCTTTTTCCTGACATCATTGTGTCATTTTTGTGTTTGTTTAAACACCTTGAAGTGGCATTTACATCCAGGTAAAGCTAGCTGTCTGCATTGTTTCAAACTGAACAGGCTTTCATGTTAATGCTGTGCAGAACATTCCTACTGTGAGTGCAGGATTCCCAAGTTTACTGTCTRATTTTAGGGGGTTTTACACTGTATTTTACTATGCTTAGACATTGTGGTTTGTTTTTTTAAGATCATCGTGAACTCAAATCTCACTTGAACTAACATTCATTTAATGTCTTCTGTGGTTCTKCCATTGGAAATATCACTTAATGTAACTGTTGTACAAAACTTGCCCTTCATGCCAGTGTGAGCAAACTCTTTAATTTTAACAGATAATTTGAAAATTGGAAAGACACTACAATAAAACCATCTGTATTAATTTAAATCGGGGATAGAAGATTGACTGAAAAGAAAAATTCACTAGTCCGGTGTAGTTAAGCATAAGCCAAAGAAAGTGGTTTTGTTTATTAGTTTTTGAACATACAGTAAAAACAAAAGTGCTATACTGTAGTGAAGCTAATTTTCAGAATTCGGATGTTGATGGTCCTTGGTTACTTTCTGAAGAACTTCTGAAACTGTGTACTAATGCTAGAGAAAATGCTAATTTGAATAATGATGTCTAGCAGGTTAGCAGTTTGTTTTGCACCCTTCCCAATTTTGTTGAATGGAATTGACTATTCATCTTTTGGTTTACTGGTAAGCTGTACTCACTCTAGGTACCTTTCCTAAACTAAGTTTGACTATTCCCAGTGCAGTTAAAATTGACTTGTTGAGGTTTGTGTAAATATGGAGTTGTTCTCATAAATTACRGTTTTTATAAAAGCCTCAGTTACTGCTACAAGAGCTCACTTGAAAGTTTGCTCCTCAGTATTTGCTTTTGTTTTGGTTTTTTTACAACTACTATGCTTCATTTTCCTAAAGTTTTATTTGTAYAAAGATACTCTTAGGAAATGTATGCATATTACTTCTTGTAACAGTAATGAAGGAAATGAATATTTCTTAAATACCTGTATAAAACACTATTTTGTACAAGCTAAACATAATTCTGAGCAAGGTAATGTGTGCTACTTCCAAGAGCAGAGCTGGTCTGTCTCCTGTACTGCATCAAAAGCCTGATGGAAACTTTGCAAGTGAAAATGGCAAACTCACTGACTTGCCCTTCTTTCTCAAAGCTCAGAGTGGAGCCATGTAGAGATGCAGAGTGCTCTTTGATTTCTTATATTTTGAGGACATGGTTTAGTGATGAGCATGGTGGTGGTGCTGGGTTGTGGTTGGACTTGATGATCTTAAAGGTCTTTTCCAACTTTAATGATTCTATGATTAAGGGTATTTTAGAATTGAAAATTCTCACTCTTAATTCATCATTGCCTCTAGTCTTAATTTGTTCCCAGTCCTTGCCTTTTTTTTTTTTCTGAAGTTAGAATGCCCAGTGCAGCTTTTAATTTTAACTTCTGCCCTCATTTGAACAGTTTTATGTGCCTGTTCTGGCACAAGCTGTTGGAGAAGCTTCATGTTATTTTTCTTCATAAAATCCATTTATTTGAAGGAAAGAGACTAACCCTCAGACTAGGTACTACCACTCTACCATAAAAGCCTTGACTTACCACTACAGTTGATTTTTAAACATCTACCACAYTTCCCAAAGAGTGACTGGAGTATGATTGTTGAAGTTGTGAAAGAAACAAACACTGCCAGTTACTAMTTGAGACAGTTCTGTAACTGTCAGAATGTTCTGTTAGATTTTGTTTGGGGTTTAGTCCCTCCAGAAACAAGTTACTAAAGCTGATTGTAAAAGGAACTTGGAATTTAGAACAAACCCCAAAAACCCCCTCTACAACAAAAACACTACAGGGAAAACATTGTGGAGAGCAATAAATCTTGTTCCATTTGCACCTGTCAGATATTTATTGTACAATAACAATTTATATTTTTAGTCATTGCCCATTATTATTGATGAACATGGTGAAATATTTTTGAATGAGATGTTTGGGGTTTGTATGTGCATTAAAATTGTCCTTTTGTACTGTAAGTTACTGTTTGTTTGGAATATTTTATCAAAACTGTCTCCCTGTGCCTTTATATTACAAGAAAGTTGTTTCTGCAACTTCTAATGATATTAATAAAGAATACTTTAAGAACCTCATCTCAGATACTCATTTTCAGATCAGTAAGTCTTCTAGGATTGATTCCAGTGGAATTTACTAAATATTCATCYTTTGGTTTACCAGTAAGCTGTACTCACTGTCGGTACATTTTCTTGAACTAAGTTTAACTATTTAACTATTCAGTTAAAATTGACTTGTTGAGGTTTGTGTAAATTTGGTAGTTTCACATATTAAAGAATTTTTTTACTGTTACAAATTAATTTTCATTTTCACTGTGTGAAGAAGAGCCTACCTCCATCTGGAAAGGGCATGGAAAAAYAATGACCAGAATTCTGACAAAAAGATACTGGAAGAATATTGCTGGAGAATTGAATGAAGGGAAACTTGCTGACTTCAGTGCCTCACACTAGGAAATTGTAATTGAGACAGCCCAATAATGGGCCTAATTATTTCACTTCTTGTAGAATATCAGGAGCAGTTCTAATTGTTTATTTAGACACGCTCATTTGAGCAACTCTGCTKTGAGATGGTTGAGCTTAGCACACTYATGCTCGCTTTCCTAAGGGTAAATTCAGAGCTCTGGCAAAAAGCAGATTTAGTTGTCAACAACTTTTAAGAGTTGCTCTCTTTATCAACAGCCAGCACACTTAGTGAGGAGTGGAATTTGTACAGTGAGTGCACACAGCTACAGGAATATGGCGAAGCACGCTCTGGGTTTTAGTCCTGACATTCACATCTTACTTTTTATCCCGTTCTAATATGAATCAATATACTTAAAAAAAAAAGTCTTGTTTAATTTGCTCACTGTTTATTAAAATCAAAATGTGTAAACACCAGGCACCTCTCTATTTTTAGAGGTGATTTAGAGGAAGGTGAGACTTGACAAAGGTTGGGAAAACACATTCCTTCTCAGACCACGTTCTTACATTCTTCGACTTGGATGTTCTTGGTTGTGTTTATTTTTGTTGTTGGTGATGTTTTGTTTAAAAACTTCCTAGTTTACAAAGGAGGAGAACTTGACAGGGAAGATAAAACCAGTTTAATAGCTATCCCTTCAGCTGTTTGCCTTCCTGTYCTGCTCAGCTGTACATACTTTTGCAGTTCTCCCCAGTCTCTCTTGTAGATGCTGTCAGCAGTCCATTACAATATTTTCCTAATTATTTTTCTAATTACYTCTTTTCCCCAAAGGTATTACACAAAAATTCATATTAGGGTTATTGTTAACGTCTTCCTAGAAGAGGTGGTATTTTGCCTCGGCCACATAGAATTATGTGTACATACSTATTAAATTATGTTTGTCTTTGATCTTTATGTATCCTGTTTATTTTCAGCATAATTCAGCACTATTATAGTAGAAATAGACTGGATTTGCTYTCTGCTAACATGATCTTTTTTTCTAAATCGTTAATTGGCAATTGAAATAGAAGTATTAGGGTCATTCACTCCCTGTTCCTTTCAGCACGGAGGGGTTTGGGTAAGAAGCAGCTGGCTGGTGGAAGTGTGGTGGTGTTCACTRTTTGAAATGTGAAAACCCTGTGGAAGAACAGCCCAGCCCCGAGTGTTACATGGCACTTACTACGGTGTCCACCTGCCCCAGGGCCAAATGTGCTATCAGGAATGGTTTGTATGACTTTGGTAGAAATTCTTTGCTTGTGGACAGAGCTGTCTGAATTGATAAAGTTTTGTCACGTCTTGGCTGCRTTATCCAGGTGCTTGACCAGTGAGTGAGGTAGGAAGGAGACAAAAGCTGAGGACATCTCTGCCCTGAGCAGGGCACTCTCCCCTGGCACTGCCCTCTGCCCCTTGGGGGTCGTGGTTTCCCTGCAGAGCCCTCGGGTGCAGGGGCAGCAGACTCTGGCAAAGCCCTGCACCWTCAGTGTGTGCAGTGTGACACTGCTTCAGCCTGACCTGGGCCTTTCTCCCCATGGAGCTGCAGTGTGTGCTCAATCAGCTGAGGGAATTTGTGTCTCAGGGCTTGGAAGACATTTGGTGAGCATGTGGGTAAGAGCTGCTGGCARGGAACCTGCTTCATGTGTATCAACACTGCTCTGCGACCAAACCAACACCTGGGAGCAGCAATAGGATCGAGAGATTCATTTCTGATCTGATTTACTCCTTCCAAATAGGGTTGATGTAAACCCAGACTCTGAGAACTAAATGTGTTCTTCACTAGGCAGAAYGAGGACCCTGCATTTTGGCTGAGCTTCCTCAGAGTTCCGTTTATATATTACTTGTTTTTGCTAAAGTCATACTCAAATTTATCTGTATATACAAATGCATATCTATGTATATAACATTTATGTGTATTTAGCATAAATGCTGTTGCAGAATTCAGMTTAGACCTCAGATACTCAACTACTGATACTTTATTCATTTGAAGTGTTTTATTTGTGGAAAGTCTGATAACATAATTTCCCTGACTTCCAGTCTTTATCTATGTGACTTTGTTCACCAGATCTGATTTCTTAAGGATGTGAAACCTGATCTTTTACTGATGTTAATTTGTCACCAGCTATTACTTGGAACAAACTAAGAATCTTCMTATTCTTAAGCTATTTTCAAGTTTAAATTTTTGATTTGCAATGTGATAAATAAGCTTACAGGCCACTGTTGCATTTATATTTTGGTGCCTTACTGAAAARGAACTGTGGTTTCTGATTGTTTTGGTAGTTACAAAGGTGTTTTGATTTGGAATACTCTTACAGACTTTTAGATATTTTGTTAGTACTGTAAGAGAAAGATTGCAGCTCTGGCTTTTAGATGTCCAGCATTCTCAGCAGAGTCCATCACAGGAATTCTGAAATGCTCCCACAAGGACCACATCTCTTGTAATTCACTAGATACACAATTGCGGCAGACTGTTTCTTTTGATRCCTGGATTTTTGAGACATGAGAAGTTGTAACCCATTTCCCTTAAGGCAAAAGCATTCTGAAAAGGAGAAAATATAGGTGATTTTATGTTGTATCTTTTGTTATACATTATTCCATATTTGTCTGGACTTCAACTGATTACATTTTGTGAGATGAATCTAATTATGCTGCCTTTATAATGTTAAAATCTTGCAAAATTCACTTTTTAGCAGTTTGTATTAGTGCCTTCTAAATAGAATTTTTAAATTTTAATGCGATGTATTTTCATAAATAAGCAKTAATTACAAACATTTTTGCCAAGTGTAACCACATTTTTTATATTAATAATTGTTTCTAGATGCTTCTTTCTGGTTTTGGGCTAGCAGTTTGTTTTGTACACTGGRCTTTGGCTGCCCACCAACACCATCACTCGTATCACACTGGATTTACCCAGGAGGCACTCTTTTTCTGCTGTCACTGATATTGATGTGCAGTATGGATCCAATTGCAGTTCCACAYGCAGTAGTGTATGTTCCTGGTCTCCAGCACTGCTCTTTTGTGCTAGATTGTGGTAGATTATCAGAATTTCTCTSTTCTACAAACAAATAAACCAAGTGCTGCATTGTTGAGGTCCCAGTAGACAAGCCACAGTCTGAGGTGTATTGGTGTGAATTGAAAGTGACTGGTAAGGTTAAAAAAAAAGTGGGTTAATGAGAAATATACAGAAGCAATGAGTTTTAAGTTAAACTCTCGCTTCACATGCATTGCAGGCAGAGTGAAGCATGTTTAAAATAACTCACACACTGGAAAGTCATTCAGAGAGAAGAGCTTTTGTTCCCCTGAGCCACACATGGTAATGTGCGTGTGGTGTACAATGATATCAGCTTATGAATTGCAGGAAGAGCAGGTATTGGGGCATCAGGATCTGTTTTTAAGATTTATTTGTGCTTAATATTTAGCAAAAAGAAAAGAAGTATAATTAGAAGAYCATGAGCCAGGGTAAGATTTTTTTCTTCTGAAGAAGAAACAATGAAGGGAGGATGTTTGCTGAAATAGCACCTCAGTCCAGGCAGCTGACAGATGTCTGCAGAAGGAAATCTGTTCAGCAGCTCATGATCATCCTGTGCTCCTCGTGGGTGTTGATCTTCTGTTCTACTGATCGCATTTTGGCAGCTGTTTTCTGCTTTGCATTCATGAGCCAGGATAAATTTGAGTTGTGCTGTTCCTGTCCCACTGACTCAGGAGCCTCAGGCCCAGCGTTGGTGGCGCTGGTGGCTTTTGGTGCAGAGTTCTGCAGGAAGGGCAGAGGGYTTCACCTCCACAGCCTCCAGACTGCAAAGGCCACGGGGGAAATGTCCTGGTTCAGGCTGAGTGAAGTGGGAGCTTGCCAAAGGAAGCCATGGGGCAGCTCATCAGGTACCAGTCGAAAAGAAAATGGAGTTTAACTATGGGGATAGCCATACACCTTGGAAAGTCTTTTGCAATTCCTGTGGCTGGACTGAGCCCAGGGAACTTTTTCTCCACCAATATCAGAGGATGTAATTCACAGTGGCTGAAAGGCATGGTCAGATGATTCCCCTAGAGGCAAACCACTTAAGAGTACTCAGACCATATGTTTGTAATTCAAATATCTGTGTTATTTAATGTTATATTTATTGAAGCCTATTMTTCTCTAGGCTTTTGTTAAGGCCTCTGGATTCTTGCTAGTTGTCCTACTTAGAGACAGCCAAGTAGCAAACCACAGGGGAAAACAAAAACAACAGCCTACCAATGCCTTTGTAATGTTGATAGATTTCCTACGTGTCAGAAGTGCTTTGAAGTAATTTGGTCTCTTAAGAAAAATGTTTCWTGCATTCAGGGGCTTCAAAGCCAAGCAGTGTTTCTAAAATGTATTTATTTTATATATTGAGTGCAGTTTTGGGGTCACAATGTTCACAGATACCCTTTGTATTCACCCTGGTTGTACATCTGCAGGTATTTTTCCCAGTGTGTTTGGGAATGTTTAATACTTACAGACCWCATTTCAAAGCTGAATGGAATCTGRTAGCATTTACCTTACTTGCTGAATATGCTAAAATGCARTGATATTTAACTGCTTTAATAGTGTAAATCTCAGCCTATATCCTCTTAACTGCTGGCTTGTTTTCCTAGTGAAAAAAAAGATTGAATGAACGAACATGTGCATTAACTGCTGGTTAAATTGTACAAAAGGCTGTGGCAAACCTCTCACTTCTGTTTGCTGTGAAAAGGTCTCCATATGATGTACTCTGTACAATACYGTGTGATTGAGAATCTTTTCATTATAGTTAACCTGTGTGCAACAGTAACATTTCTGTAAAAAGATTTTGATACCACCTTGATTGTGGTATGTGCCTGGAGAAATCAAAAAGGAAAAAGATAAAGCAAAAAGAATCTGCTGAAGCTGAGTATTGATGTGTCCGTGGATGGATCAGCAGATGGTGTGGGAGGAGGTGACAGTAAARCAGACCTGAGGAGCACTGTCCTGGCTGTAGGGAACCAGGGAATCCCTTCCCACTCCTCAATTCAGCAAGGAAAGGGTGAGTTTCCCGCAGTGAAAGGCACAAAGAATCACTGCAGTTGTTGTACAAGGTGGGGATTTTAAGGAGACTGTTCTAGGCCAAGTCTTTCCCTGAAGGGAACTCTTGGGAGTTGCCAAAGCTGTGTCAGGCTGCTGACACCCCAATCCTTGTGGGTGAGTCAAGTGCCACACTCGGGGCTTTAAAGTGTGCATCAGCTGCGAAACTCTCTCACAGAGGAGGGAATGTTCAAGGTTTGTGCTACAACATCTGTACACTTYTTTATTTTTGAAGCATGAAGCAGCGTTTCCAAGCCCAGTAGGAGAGGCATAATAATCTTCCATCTGGTTCCCTTTGCATATTCCAGGTTTCACAGAAAGAAAATATAGGTGTGTGGGCTCAGAGGAATCCAGGAATCCTCTGAGAAGAGGGCTTGAAAATACCTTGTGGTTTGTTGTAGCAAGTAAGTCGGATTGCAGGAGAGGCTGAGAGGTGACAAAGAATTGGTTCATCCTGAAATGTAAAGCACGAAAAAATCCAGGCTACAATTCTGATTTTCAGAAAATGTTTTGCTTCTTCCCCACCTTTCTCCCAGGTTATGTGTACACAGATTTGTTCATAGTTTTTCTTCAGCTTTTAAATCCAGATGTACAATGCTGTGAGTACATTTACATCCTGTGCCATGACATGATAATATTTGCCTGCACAAGGTTTCATAATGCAAACCTCCGTGGAAAAAGGTAACTCAGGAATTCCAGCAGCAACGTTTCCTTGTTCTGTTTTGGGAAAAAGATAAACATTTATGCTCTCAATTCCATTACTCCAATGCTTTCCTTTCAGCCTGAAAGGATCAGAAGAGTTCTGTCCTACTAGAACTGGTACTGAAAMATGATTTGAACACCGGAATGTTCCCTATACCACAGTGCTGAATGGATTCGGCAAAGCACTTACACACACACACACTTTAAACTGAAGTTTAAATGAAGTTGCACAGAACACRGTTTACATTTCTGTCTGTTTAAAATGCATTTGAGGACCATTATCACATCCATTCTTTTGGGAAACCTGTGTTAGACACSCGTAGATACTGATTTCTTTGAGTTTTGATGTAACCTTAACATGCATTGGGATTGCTGTCCATTAGTTTTTGGGTTTAATGATCACAATAGAAAATTAAGAAGAAGGGAAATATTTAGGAAACTATTATTATGACTACATCAAGCTAATTGTGCAAATAAAAGGCTTTAATAATAATGAAAAGAATATGCTCTGTGAATTTTAGGGTTTGTATATTATATTTTCAGCTGTTAAATATGCAGAAACTGATAGTACCATTCAGTTTGGYTTCTCTTCTAACTTAAGTCTATAATCAAACAAACATTTAAGAAAGAGTTCATGCCATGGATTGTCTGACATAAGAGATATATGAACGTGGGATTGTCATTTAATATCTCTTGGATGAAATTGAAAAGGTAAAAGTTAAAAGTGATTGTTCCAGTAGTGTGTGCACAGGGGAGCTGGCTAAAATTGAAAAAGGTTCTTCAGTATTTTGAACTTCGAAGATGAATGTTTCCTGAAATGTCACAGTTCCATTACATTTGACTCATAACCTTTAAATGTGGTTAGAGTAAACCAAAATGTATTTCAGATTCAAATCACTAATCCTTGATGAGAGATGTGCAGAGCTGTCATTTTCTCTAAGCATTCATATCTTGTCACTGGGGTTTCCATGGGCCTGTTCCACAGAGACACTCTGCCTTTTAGCAGGTAAATGCTGATTCTTTTCCTCCTAAGGAAACTGAGAAAAATCTGTTCTCATAAAAAAAGCAGCTCCATACAATCTGCAGTGCTACCCTCTTGTTTCTGTTAAAGTTTCAAGAGCTAAGAAACCATTTTTACAATGCCACCACAAAACCTTGCCTTTATTTGTTTGTGGTTTTTTTAAACATCTTTGCTAAACATTGTCAGTGAAGCTGCATGTTTTCACCCAAGTGCCATCTGGAGCTGTCCATCTTTCAACCTGACTGTTTGAAAATGAGGAGATGAGGCCAAAAAAGTCTATTTTCTATCTTGGTTTGAAAAWTCCTGCATAATATGTGCTAGCCTGCAAACCCCAGCCTTCCTTGTTGTTTTAGAGTKGCTTTTCTGATGAGTTTATTGTTTGCCAAGTGGTCTCTGTGCATATATAGGTCATTGCATAACATGGCACTGAAGCTGTATTGCTTTGGGGGGATAGAAGCATTTCCAGAAATATTTTTAAAAGAACAAAGACAAATTGTTCAGAGGCGGAAATTTAACAGCAGTTGGATTCCCTCTGTCCCTGTGACTCTTATTCTGTAAAYTGTGATAATCATTTCTGAGGGAGGAAGGAAGCTGAATGCAGAAACATCTGTGCTAAATGTCCAGTGGCTTTGGCACCTGAGCAGTGAAGTCTCGTGATATGAATTGGCCCTGGCTGGTGGAGAGAACAGGGTGAGAAAAACAAGTGGGCTGACATAAAGACATTTTCATAGGTGGGGGAAAAGCCTCAGTGACACAAAGGGAGTCACCCACCGTGTCCCACCAGCCAGTCCTGGAGCAGCAAGGCAGACCCAGCTCTTTCACCAGTGGGGTGTCCCCACTGTCCCCTCCCTGCCTCCTGCCCACCCCACCCTGCTTGCTGGGCACACAGGGAGTGCAGGAAGCCCTGTCGGGAAGCCAGCAGGGCTCAGCTCCAGCCAGAATTCGGGTGTGTTCTGGGTCAGTCACAACCCAAACCCCAGCACGGTGTGGCTGCCAGGAAACACCAACCCAGGCCTGGCTGAATGAATCCAGGTGGAACTGTGGAAGAGACTCACAAAGGTGGCTGTCACCAGGGGAAAGATGTTTATTTCAACAATTTCTGCTTGGTTTAAGTCTCTTGGATTTTGGGGGTGATGTTGTCCTTTTGGGGGTTGATGAACCCAGCTCGGATGAGCAGTGGTTTATTGAACATGACCTAATTGTAGTGAGGGGATGGGAAATATTTCCCAGGGTAGGAAAGAGCTACCCTGGGTTGTCCACCACCCTGGGTGTGGCAGGAGGGGTGGATGGAAGTTAATTCTTGAGTTAATCCTTAATTGGCTCAGGCTCTGGGGCATTTGGATGATGGTGCTGTACTGGAACCCAGACTGAACCCAGGTCAGGTGTGTTTGGAGTCATGGAAGCACTATAACCCCATCAGAGCAGCAGCATGATTTTGAGCAGTTTCTTTGGAGTGCCGTGCAGTGAATGAGTTTGTATCTCCCAGACAGATATAAATTAGTGCCCACAGCAGTTTTCTCAGCTGGATTTGAGTTTGTAGCAGWTGAAATTCCCTCCACAGAATGAACAATTACCCATTACCTCAGCAACCCCAAAGGACAGTGCTCTGTTTTTGAACACAGGGTTCCATGGGCTGCATAGTTCAGTACTTATTTCAAACACTCTGAAATATGCCAGTAATCAGCAGTGGAGGATGTGATCTTCCACTGATCCCCACACACRACAAACATTTCCTACTGCTTGCATGATAATAAAACTGATGGCAGCTGGCCCCAAAGCCCTGGAAGCGGGACCAAGGGAGGAGTGAAAGCCTCCCTTGTGGTTTTGGGGTTCTTTTGCTGCCGGCTCTGTGACATGGCTGAGGAGCTGCAGGAATGGAGCGGGAGGCACTCACAGTAAAAGTGTTGCTTGGCTTTTCTGGCCTCTATTGTTTATCAGCTAAAGCTGAAAAACCTATAATCGCCCAAAGGAATTACAGTCTTAGTCTTAAGCCCTCAAGATCTCTCGGTTTAGAAGCTTTTCAACTGATTTCAAGAGTGTGACTGGAAGAAATAATATAATACACCAGCGAATATAATTTTTGAGTCATTTRGGGGAGAGAATACMRGAAAATTGGTTGMAAATGTCCYCTTTCTTTATTTTTYTTTAATAATCCAGTTCATAATACCTTGACTTTTAGCCTGTAGAATTGCTATTACTGTAAGCATCATTATCATGGCCAAACCCACAATTTTTTCTTTTTGTTTGGAGTTTATAATAATGGTATAGCTATAATGAAACCAATTGCACAGAATAACTGTGGATTCTGAAAAAGAATTTTGATCATTATTATTTTGAAAAGCAAAAGCTGGAATTTCTCAACAGCTGTACTGTAAATTCTCACAAAAGGGTGTTTAATTTATCAATTATTTTAAAGATCATATAAACCTGTATTTGAATGCGTTTTTAGAAGCTACTGTATTACCACTATGATTRTTATATTGTTATTGTGATGGCTTGATTTCTGTGTCACAAAGCTTTGCTTTCAATTGTTGCCCATGTAAGATCATATTAAATTAAATRGCAATTTAAAAATCAATTCTGATAATTTTAAATATGGATTCAGGAAAAGTAAGRCTGGAAGAAGTGCTAAATACAGAATTTCAAAGGCATTGTTATTGTGGATCACAACATTTTATCTTTCTTATTTTTTTTTTTTTAATATTCATGGACTGGGAAATATATTTTCTTTAGCTAAGAGAAGCCAGTTGTTTCTTAAGGTCTTAAGTGAATCAAACATGTTTGCTCTGGACTTTGTTGTGCCCTGAGACCCCTGAGGTTGATTTGTTTTCCATCCCACCACAAGAACAGCAGTGCTGGGCTTTGGAGAGARGGCTGCTGACCCCACAGTGGCTGCTGACAAGCAGATATCTCCAGTTTCTTGAATTCTGCTAATCTTCCCTCYTGGGATTTACTAATTTGGCTCTCTGCTCTCAACAACATCAAGCTGACAAGAAAGCTGGAGAAGTACACTTAACTCTGAAGCCACAGCTTCTTTACAAAATAAAAATCAGTCTCCCACCAAGTCTGGATGGATGGCTCAGCACTGTGTTTGGCTGAGAGTTTGCATTTTGCCTTTGAGCTTTGGGTGTCTCATGGCATCTAAGAAACCAAATGTGATCGTCTGTTATTTTAGTGAACTGACTTAAAATGTATCCTTTTAGCCTCATGGGGAGATTAAAGCTCTGTGTGTTTTATAAACTGTCCATTATTTCTATTTAAACAGTGTAGAAGCTCAAATATTTTAGTTAGCATTCGGAGCAATATTTTTGTCTTTTCTGGCGGTACTTTGATTTTTTTCTTGCCATAGATCTGTAAATATTTTTTTTCTCTGAACAGGTAAGTAATTTTGGGTAATATGTTAGAATAGATTTACCTCCCCTAATGTCTAAAATGAATTCCTCATGATCCTCTATTAGAAGTGTTTCAGCCTCTCCTCTGCAAAAAGCACATTCTGAAGGAAGCTAATAACAGTAGGAAATTAAACTAAGAGGCAGGTGCCAAATAACCCAACTGTASTTTTCACAGTAATGAGTAATCTGTGCTTCTTTTCCTAATGCCCTGACTAAAAAGGCTTGTTTAGTGTGTGTGCTSCACACTGTAATATAGTGCTTCATTTCCCTCATAATTTCTGGAGCTGGGAGCTAAAGTAATGGTTTTCTGGGCCTTAGCACACTGCTTGATCTTGCAAAGTCTATTTCATGGTCTGCTAGATCCTAATGGAGATTGTTGGTAATGAGATAACATTTATTTATATAAAAGTAAATTTACTGCCAACTGCCTAAAACTTACAAGCAATTGAAGTAAGGGGTTGTTWTAAGTTTTTAGTTTATTTTATCAGTACGTAAGAAACATAGAGAGGTCACAGTTTCAACTCCCTAAAATCCCCCAAAWAGGTCAGGGTACCAAGGCATAGTGTCTTTGCAAAGTTTTCAATGAGGATGTATATTAATGGTTCTGCTGGAGATACATTTCTGTCTGCAGCTTCCCAAGCAATTAAATAAATTGGCAACAAATGTTACACCTCATTTGGTAAAATCAGATATTTTGTGCATCTCTTAATGTAATCAATCTCAGGGCTCAAGCAAGTGCAAAAAGGTGGGGAATGTGTGCAGCTGCTCTTGAGAGGCTGAGGGTGACCTTGGTAAAAGCTGTGCTGATGGCATTTCCAGCAGTGGCTCTGCAGGAGGCTTCAGCCTTGAGCCACACTGAGTTATCCCTGTGTTGGAGATTGTGTGATTGTGCAAGAGAAAGGAGAAAAATCACCATTCTGAGTGCCCAGGCGAGATCTCCGGTCCATCAGTGAAGGCCCAGCTGGTCACTCGAGCTCAGACCAAAGAGAATCACAAGATTGTCCCCCCTGTGAGCTCATGTGCAGTGCACACCRTCCAGGCTTTAACCTATGGGATGTGTCCTTCTGCTACACACACAGAGCTTTATTTTCAAATGGTGGTGGTGTGGATACCCCATTTCAGGTGTTTTGAGGAGGTTTTGTTTAGCTGTTTCTCATTTTTGGGTGGTGAATGTTTTCTAATCATATTTCTGATTTGAAAATCATCAGCATTGCATTCCTTTTGCAATCATGACACAAGCTATAAACAATGAAACATTCAAAAATCTGTCAGCCCATGTACACATTTACAYATGTAGTGTAATGGGGAAAGAATATTGAGAAAGATCTCTGTTGCTCACAAGGTTAGTAATTGGATTATTTATTGATTTGAAGTTCAATTCTGTATCTGCAAAACAGAGTAGAAATGGAATGAGTTCAGAGGTTTCATGAGTTTAAGTTTGAAGCAGTGAGACCATGTTTTAATTTTGTCGGTCGTATCAAATCTGTGCCAATGATTCTTTAGGGGATGACACATTACGTGTGCACCTACTACTTTTAAAGGCTAGAGACTCTTAAAAATGTCTATTAGCTCTGTTTTAATAAAACCTTCATATCCAAAGTGTTGGAGGCACTCATGATAAAGATTTCAAGTGTAGTGACCTCAGGCGTTGTACCTAACTTTTGAAAACCTTTCCAAGTTATCTAAAATAATAACTTCTTCACTTCTTACTTTCTTTTTTTTAGAAATTCAGGATCTCAGGGCTTTCTAAGCTATGAAGTTGGCAGATTTTACTGCACAGGAAGGTTTATTGAGTGATTYAAGTTTTACAATCAAAGCTTATCAGATGGTTTAAGATATGTGTTACCTTTTCATCTGAATTTATACAATGCACAAGCAATGTGGAAAATATTTTTAAAAGGTTGCAAGAGGAAGTTTTTAACAGTAAGAGRGTGGGGTAAAAAATGGCAAGCTTTTTCAATTAAATGAGAGGTGAGATTTTAGGTTTTTCTTTGTAAATGGCATTAGGTTGAAGCCATGGAGTTTTGTTTTCTTTTGTTTTTTACGAAGAAAGCATTTATTTGGGCTGGGTTTTTTTTAATTTGTTTTTCTTTTTTTTTATTCCTGCTTGGTTAGTTAAAAGAGACAAATTGTGCTTTCAATTATACTGATATGAATCTAGAATAACTGAATATTCATGTTCTGTTAGTCTAGACTAGATGGGACAAAGAACCAAAACCTAGCTACAGTATTCATTGATGAGCAGGATGGAGAATGAGACTTTAGAGAGGAAGATTTTAATTCATATCCAAATACTTCTGATACTACTGCTATTAAAATCAGGYTTATGTTTTAGGAACAGATTTAAAATACTGTTTCAGGAAATCAGTGTAAGGWAAAGAATCCTCTTTGATCTGCTCATATGCTAGTGGGAGCAGTACGTTTTGCTCCTTGCCTGCCTTTGTAGTTGTAAAAAGCCATCCAAACACAGAAGAAGTGTCCTGAAAGCAGCTGAGCCTGCAAGTTCAGCTCTCCCTTGTGGCACCCTCAGCTCTGCCATGGCCCTCACTCGGCGCTGGCAAAGCTGCAGTAGTTTGGGCAGCCCCTCCATGCAGCTCAACTCAGAACTCATGAGCAAAAACAAACTCTCCCAGCTCCAGGATTTCYGAATCAGCTCCCTGAACCAGTTCACTTGGCAGTTACATTGGAGTTTTGTTCCAGTGCTGGGGAAATGCTGGSCAGGGTTGGGTGGGGTTGGGGTAGGGCACAGGATGCTCCTGGAACTCGCCCAATATGCACTGAGGGTATGGTCAGCTCTCTTCTCCCCAGTCAGCCTAACGTTATCTGTGATGGAGGATATTTTAGTGCYTGTGATCCCTAAAAGCAGCAGCAGTGTGTGCCTCTGGGATGGCAGGAYGGCTCTGGAACAACACGTGGCTGGCACTCTTCCCTGTCCCCAGAATGGCTTCTTCCATTGACGGTAGGATTTTATGCTCAGGATAGGATTTTACCCTGCACAATTAAAATGCACATCAGCTAAGTGGTTCACTTTTTTGAATGTAGGTTAATGCTGGAGCTGATTTATTTTGTGGTAGTTTTCTTCTGAATTTATTAAAGGACCAGAACTCTCTGCTCTCTGGGTATGTCAATCAACCAAATTAAAGCACGGAAAACTGGTGAATAAACACCACAATCAGTGTAGAAAGAAAACAAGTAGCAATCACCCAATATCTCAGTGACTAACTGTGCACAGCCAATGGTTAACAGTGATGACCTGTCCCTGTGGCATCGCTGCCCTTCAGCACTTTTAAACACAACACCCGAATCCCTCACAGCAACCCCTCAGGTCAGACAACAGAGTACTTCAGGTCAGGAAGGCAGAGGCATGGTAAGGGTGCTGAATTAGCTCATTTTTATAGAGCAGGGCTGGCCTCGGGGCATTAGCTGCTCTCAGCTGCCTCTGTGCCTTTGGGGGCCAGGGGCAGGTTCTCTGCAGGGCAAGTGGCAGATCTGACAGGGCTCCAGTCACAAAGTGCACCTTGGAGAGCTGCAGGTCCCTCCTGCTTGCTGTGAAACACCCCCTGGATGTGTTCATGTCACTGACCCACTCACACTCTGCAGAAATCCCCTCCGAGTCGCTGTCTTGTCCTGTTTCATTCTGAAGATGGACAKGTGCTCTGTCTGGAGGCTCGCAGGAGTGAGCAGAGGGCAGGAGGTGATGTGAGTCACGTGCAGAAGAGGGGACATTGTACTCATCAAAAACATGCACGATGTTCTAAGCATATGGGGTCACCATGAAGGAAATGCCACATGTCCTGCCTGAGAGGCACAGAGATGCCACTGRCATCACAAAATCATTTGGGCTGTAGCTGAACCCCATTCTAGCATTGCAACAGCCAAGGCTCTCCTCCATGCTTGTGGCTTTTGGAACAATAAATGACATTTGAGATTCAAAGTTTGCTTTTCAGCATCACCATGACAGAGCCATCATCACCATGACAGCCAGCCCCAAACAGCAGCACAGAACCTGTTACAGAGTGGAGGCTGCACAGTTTCAATTTTGGATGCCTGAAGGGGAGTGCTTCCCAAGGGTTATTTGCAGGACATTGTCCACTTCAATATCAGGCAATGCCCCATGGTGGATCTAGGRTACTACTCTGACACAATTTTTAAAATAATCAGTTTAGGTTGATTTTGAGCTCGGGAAAAAACACCGGTGCTGAGAGACAGATGAAATTACACAGCTGTATTGGAAAAAAAGAAACCAGTATGGGAAAATATTAATAATATAATTAATATTAATTATTTTAATCTRCTGTGCATTGCCAACAACTGAGAGATTGAGAGGAAATTGTCACAAAGATGTGATGGAGCACAAGTGGTAGCTGAAATTGAGACTGTTAAACAAAAATGTATGCAAACCAGAACTAAAATGACAATTCTGCAATGGTATTTATGTGTGCGAAACAAAATTTGAGGGTTTTGGATGAGSTTCAAACCAACAGATCTGGGACTGGTGTAATTATTGTGCTGAGCCTCATTCAGCTGAGCCTTCCAGGGTGCCACATGTAACGAAGTTAKGAGGCTCTCACTTAATTTAAAGTTGCTCACAGAGGTCGATGTCTATTGGCAATGCTGCCAAGTTTTTCCGAATCTTAAGTGAGCAGCAGGCTTTGACTTGAGGTGTTCGATGTGGGTAACTTCAGTGGCTTGCAGTGGATTCAGAGATATTCTTGATGTGTAGAAGGAAGGCAGAATGAAGGTGTCTCACAATACCTGGGGGTGAGAGCAGGAGAGGTGCACGCAGCCCCCAGCTGTGCAGGAAATTGGGATGTTTGTGCATCTCAGGACAGCACCCAGCCAAGGTCCAGCTGTGCAGTGTCCCCCTGCTGCTCTACTTGGATTTTGTGCCTACATGGACTTTGGAGCCTTTGATAAATGGGGAATATCTGGGCCTTTTATAATTCTTGTACTATTAAACCTTGACAGGCACTGCGTTAAACTTCACTCTGTTCCATTCTTGAATTGCCTTATACATTCRCTTTATGGTAATTCCTAAATTTGTCAGTGGATCTTAAGGCCTTCCCACTCAGGAGACTGTACTTCTGTCCACATACTCAGCTTGCAGAGTTGGGCTCTGCCTTAATGATATCATAAATCCCAATTTAGCACTCCCTCTTACTACTGAAAAATTGCTATGGGCACATGGCAAAAGTGCTGACTCTGTGCAAATCCTGTGCATGTTCTGATAAGTTTTTAAATTATTGACAAGTTAACATTGTACCAGTTCATTTATGCTGAACAGGTATTATTTGTCTTTTGTAGCCAGAGTAATATTCCATGAAAGCATAAGGCAGCCTGAATTTCAGAATTGCTGCTTTGGCTAACTTGGAAAATGCATCTGTAGGGATCCAGGTTCGGGTTCACAGGCTTTGGCATAATGACAGTGACTGTGAGAGGACACTGCCAGCACCATGTATGGCAAGGACTGCAAACAGTGCTGTGAAAAATGGGTTCACTGAAAGCTCAAATGACAATAATTATTGACATATTTTTATGTAAAAATTATTGTAATGAAATTTGGACATAAGTTTAGAAGCGTCTGTTGTTTTTCTCTCAGGTAATATGGGAAATGACAGAACTAATTTTAAAGTGTTTTGAAGCAGCAACACAAAACTAGGGTTTTTACTAGAGGGGAAAAAAGAAGATATTTAGGAATGGTTGGAGAAGCAAAGATCACCAGTGCACTTTGGTTTAATAAGGAGCTCTTTCTGAGCACAAGGGGAAGCAGAGCTGGGATTAGTGTTTATATAAGGTGTCAGTTTACCTTTGAAATTTGTATTGCTGCAGCTGGCTGGAAATTGGCTTGCTTTGTGGTCTGCATGCTTTTAAATTATAGATTAGAAAGCAAATTTTTAGGCCTCTGTGAAATACTGATGCTTATGGGAGACACTAATTTCTAGAGAAATCTTTTCCTTGCTATTAATGGATTTATATCAACCTTACACCTTGAAGAACTGGTCCTGCTCTAATTGCCCTTTTCTTCCCTGGTATAGTTTAGGTGTGTAGCCTAGCTGCACTACTGAGGCTTCTGCTTTTTTTCTCTTTCATGTAGAAGTGTGAATGTCCTCCCAAAATGAGCCACACATGATTCCCTTGCAGAAAAAGAGGCCAGGTTAAATCCATTCTGTTTTGAGGAAGTAGTCTGGGGAAACAAATYTTTCTAAAGTAAGATCTTGGAAAACAAGATACAGCAAGTTGTTAGACTTCATGTTTGGCTACATTGATGTAAGACACCTCTGCAGGGCAGGGAAAGTTCAGTTATTGCTGCCTTTGGCTCCTCCTAATTGCTAATTCCCTTAYGTTCATCAGAATTTGCTGGTGGTGAGAGGCTGCCAGTTTTGATAGAAATAACCAGAAACCTGAAGGGTGAGAAGTCTGCAACAGGGAGTTGTTGTAATGACTAATGCAATCAGAATGAAGGCTGAGTGACATCTACTCCTGAATGATAAACACTAGTAGGTCAAAATCTGAACACTACTACACCCTAGGAAACCACAGTTATATTTAGGAGAAAGGAGAAAAAAAAACTCTGAAACATTCCTGTCAAGTCACATTTCTCTTACTGATGTTTACTCTCACTGTTGTCTCTTCAGCTTTTCCTTTTTTATGCCTTTCCTTCCAAGCCTTAACAAGATAGGCAATATTGTTACATTGACACATTAGGATAGAATAAGAAATGTAGGAAAGCATTATGTGTGAATGGTTGTCAGCTCAAATTTTCTGGTTTTCTTCTAGACTTTTAGTTGAAATAGTTGGTACTGGAAGTTCCTTTCCATCTCTTACCTCATCATTTAATCTACCAGTTTACCCTCTGGGCCACTGCACCAGTTTTCTGTAGCTGTTCCTTTTCTCGTTTCCTGACTTCTCTTTCACACTTGGACACTTCCATGAAAGGAAAATCAGCAGTKCTGCCTGTAAGGGGTTGTCCCGAGYTGTCCTGCACTTYTGTGCCTTTGATGGCATGTGCTGATGGAATAGGGAATGCACAGGGGATGCACTGTGGGGCAGCTGAATRAATTAGTGGATTTCATACAAGTTATTTCTTCGTGCCACTGCCTGGTTTAGGAAAAACCATCTATTCATAGTGGCATTCAAGAACCTATTTCAGTGCTTCACTGAGTCAGAGTTTCAGTGATCTGTTTTTTTAAAAAATATTATACCAAATTATATAAATTACTCACACATGGCTTTGGAACATAAGTCACCTTTTTSAGATGTTAGTCTTGTAAAATAAACAAGGCAAAATCCCAGAGGGCAGAAAACCCACAATCCTTTTCTACATCTTAAGCACACGATTCTACTGCCGCCAAACCTTCTTCTTCCAATAAAAAACCCTGTGGTGAGTTCAAGTATATATATATTTCATTTTTCTCTAACTTCATCTTGGTGATTTGTAGAACTTGGAATTCACACTCCTCATCGGAAAACTTTAAAACCWTGTGGTGGAATGGCACAGGGCTGCRGGCCMGGAGACCTGAACACATCCCCTTTGCCTCTTGTAGGCCGAAGAAATGTGCTTTCACATCAGGCTTTTTATCCAGGATGGAAGTGATTTGAAGACAAGATGACATTGTTGGGAGTCTCACTCCTTGCAGCAGGCTCTGGAGGTTCTGTGCTTGTCTGGGTGATGAGCTGGGAGTTGTGAGCACAGCCCCCGCTGTTTCACTGGGGACCTTTGGGATTGCACACACTTACACTGAACACGTTTACTCACTTGGCAGCGTTGCCAGTCAAGGACCACCCCATCCCAAYACTTGCCTTTTATGCAAAAAATTACTACAAAACAGTTCTACTTCCCACTCTGACTTTTCCCCAGTAACCAAAATGAATACTTTAGAATCCTTATCAATATAATGAATCTCATTCTCACATAAAGCAGGCTTTTATTAGAAAATTGTAGTCATGTGTTTTTTCTTTCTCAAGGCTGATGGTTCTGCAAGTACAGACAAGATGAATGTGCTTCATTCTCCCTGGGATTCTGTGTGTTCCTTATTTCTCACAGCTCCTTTGCTTTTAGGGTGGACATTGGTTTAATCAGAGCCAGTCCTGCCAGTCATACTTAGTTATTTTTGGAGACATAACCTTGGCTAGTAATTAATTATTCTCTGAATTTGTTACTGAATCCATATTCAGGACATATTAATATATATTTTTATCTTATATCACATCCTTTTCCTATACCTAACTTAAATATACGTGATTGTCTCTAGTAGTCTGATATTCATGGCAGAATTCTTTGAAGATTTAAGGTTAGGATCCTTGTCAGCTCCTGGACTAATGGGAAATTATCTGAGAGAACTGCTCAGCAATGTATATCGATGCTTTCTGTGTTTTTACCCTCAAATCCCTGCATATCGCATGAGGCAAATATTCTTCTCATCTTTTGGGAGAAATGGAGGAAGAGCACCAATGCCATTGACAGAAAAGTAGCACCTTTCTGGCTCTCTCAAGCCAGGAAGTCACATTTTGTCCTTGTTCCCCTTCATTTGGCAGAGGAATTCCCTGTGCTAATTGGTGCAGTGCTGCAAATGAAGCAGCACTGAAACTGTCCTTGTTTTCTGCCCACCATTTAGTCAGGGAGTTACCAGTCTGGCAGGAGCTGCTTTCCTTCCAACTGCAAGCAGACTGCAGCCTTCACAGGACAGTAAATGCCTCTCTATTCTGTGGGAGTTTATCTCAGTTTCCAACCTATGAATAAAAACATTAGTTGGAAAATGAAAGATTTGCTTATTGATAAGCCATGAAATGAAGCTCTTTGATCTTTGCTGGAAACCACCATACACATAGGTTTCTCCAGAGAAAATAGAGGATTAAGTGCATTAAACACCTAGAAAATAAAACAAAATCCATGATAATTTTTTCTGGGAAATAATGGGTCACATTATGCTTTATCAGCATACTTTAGCTAAGCATTATTTGGAAAAGAAAACCTATTAATAGATCTTGTATGGAATAATTAAATAGATGAAAAGTGGCATTATTGAAAAAAATCAGCAGAGATTTTTGTCAGTTGTGGCCTGGTCCAAAACCTCTTGAAGTCAATGAAAGGCCTTACAGTGATTTAAGTTGGTTTTCCCATTACCCCACAGAACCATGAGTGTGCTGCACAGAGGCCGCTGTTATTGGTTTTCTCTACCATGTCAAATAATAGTGAATATGTGTAAGTCAGAGCAAGAATCAAAGAAGTTTATAAACAAAATCTCACTATCAGTTATGACGTAATGCCTTTTCCAAATCATGCAAATGCTTTCCTGCCCATGATCCAGTGGGCTGCAGGTCTGTGCATTGAATGCTGATGGTACATTCAAAACTGGCCTCTGACATAAATGCCCTTTGATTTTTAAAATGATGTTTAGGCCTCAAAATCACTGTGGTGCCATTGTAAATGCTACCCAGRAAAGCAACTTCTGATACTAGAATATTTTTAGATTAGTAATTGCAATATGCACATTTCAGTCCAACCAGGATCTGTCTGGTGGTGGCCTTATGACCACTGAGTGGTCAGTAATGATTCTRGAATATGTGATTATATAGCAATATGACTTACAAATCATGCCGAGCAGAGACTGTTTCTTCTATTTTGTTAAATACATGTATTATCCTGTATGAATTAAGTATTTTAAATGGTCTTGGAAAAAGACTGCAAAAAATATTAACGAGAAAGCTGCTAGTGCCATGAGAAAACAGAAAACTTGCTACTTGATACTTGAAGCAGAATAAACTGTTTTTCCTCACGATAGTTTTGACTCACGATACTGATGGTAATGGAAACATCGAAAAGTGCAACTTAGAAGTTATGTAAATTCAAATTTTCACTTGTCTTGGAAAATGTTCTGGGAAAAGTTTAAATCATTAAATTCTAAATTAAGAAGCAAGCAAAAGAGATAATATTTCTGGGGTGGTATTTGAAGGTTTTCAGAGGTGTTTTGTTAGCCAAGAGCTGAAAATTTGGAAACTGTGAAGCCAGAGTGTGTAATATAATGCTACCATTTGTGGGAACTCAGTTTATGTGTTATCAGATATTCCCAAAAGGCTCTTGGCTAAAAAGCTAGAAGTTAAATAGAGAGTCAATGTAAAAGCAATTTTATGCTTAAAACTGTGGAATAAGGAACAAWAGCTGTCAAACAGCCAAGAAAAATGGCATTTTTTGGCAATCCAAAGAAGGTTGCTTTTCAYAGTCATTTTCAGGCCTACTTTAAGATTTTTAGATGCTGTCTTAAACCCATAATTTAAGATGCCATCTAATTGACTTTATCTTTCACTTTGGACCTATGCAACTGGAAGATCTTTGCTTCCAGGCARTGTGTGGAATTTACTAGTCAAATTAATGACTCAGAGAACATTAAAGACTCTGTAGAATGAAAATGTTCTCTATATCAAGAACACTATTATTAGTAAGCAAAGGTATGTATTTAAGCTTTCTGAAATGACTTTATCCTCAAGAGAAACTGTTTTACAATGGAAGCCTCATTTTCCAGTGTCTGGATCCAGCTGTGTGTATTTAGTAAATTTAGCATAATTAATGCAATGTCGCTTACAAGGTTCATGCACTAATACAATGTCAGGCCTATGGTGAAGATGTGAAATTATACACTCATTTTGTTTTTCTCAGATGTCACTGGCAGTACAGTAATTCACAGAAAAAGCTGATCAGTGAAGCAGAGGCTCTCTTGCCATTGCCTCAGATATAAAATCTGAACTGGAGTGAGCACTAGGGAAGCACTGCAACCCCCAGCTGCCCATAAAGTGGCAGCTTGTCTGCTTGGAAGGATAGTTAAAAGGTTGMATTCTGTAGAGTCCTGATGCTACCTGTTAGCATTCATCAGCAGTAATTGTGTCTAAACACAGCAAAGTGACTGGGAAAATGTCCTGAGTACAAATCACCTCTGCTACAGAAGGCTTTGGAGCTCAGAGGTAAGGAATGGAACTAATTTATGCTCATTTCTCTTTTATCTTTTTTTCTTTCCTTTGAGGAAGGGAGAATGAAAGAAAACCACATTCAGTAAATGTGGAACTAAATAAGCAGTGAGTATTTAGCTGTGAAACTCAATCAACTCTGGTCTTACATCATATGTACAAGATATTTTACTGTTGGCAATAGAAACAACTGTCTGGTCAACTTCATTAAAAATAGGTTTAAAGCCTCAAATAAACTTTCTGTTTCTCCCAAGTAGAATCTTTAATCTTAAAGGGTCCTGCTGAAATCTTGATCATTTATTTCTCAGCAGCTGAATAGCCATTGCRTGGCGACTGGAAGCTCTGTGATGAACAGAAAATGGCTTGGGTTAAGAGCTGACTAAAAAATTACAAGGTATGGGGAAAGATAAGTATCCAAGTCTTTATTAATACCAAAGAAAATAGTGCAGAGTGCCCAAAGATAGCTGTGGGGGTTGCCAGAGCCTCATCTAGGTACCAGTAACCTCCGTGGGCTTTTCTACTTSAGGAATGGCAAAGTGGTGGAAAGTCACCCATAGTTTGAGAGCATTCTTGCCTGCAAAAATGGAAAGGTTTTACTCACACAGAATCTAAACACCAAATCTGTAATTTACTCTGACTTATCTGATTTTCATCCATAATCAATCAGTAGAAATGCACATGCCTTTTGCCTTTCTGTATCCATTRTCCATGAGGAAGCTGAGGAGGGCCAGTCTGACTATGGAGATGAACTTGCAGTTAAAGCACAGTGATCTCCACTGTCACTTAACGCAGGCCAGAGAATCCAGCTCCTCTAATGCACAGCTTTCCTATCTAGGGCACAAGAACAAACACAATATTTATCTTTAGCAGTGGCTGGCAGCATTGCAGCTTTTGCCTGCACTGCAGTTATCTTTAGACTTTGTTGCAGAAATGACCTACCTAATATTCCAGACATCCTTTCCTTAAGGGTAGAGTAGAACTGGATGTCTCTGAAATAAAATAATCACGTGTATTAGCTAATTCTGCAAGCAGCTGAAGGGAGTAAATTTGTACCTTCCAAAATGTTCTTCTCTGTGTAAATTCAACGATGTTGTCTGAACCACTAAAAGCTAAAATGTGATGCAGCAATTGCTTGGCTGTGTGAAGTAACATCACAAAAATGCTTTAGAACAGCAAGTGAAATAGTTAAGATTTCAGAAGAAATGCTTACTTCAAATATAATGTACTTAGAGATTTAGCTAAACTTTGCTTTTTCATTGTGAAAAATGCTCTAAAATCTGTAATAACTTCAAAGGTTGAGAGCTTCAGTTTTACAGTAGCAAAGTGCTGACTGAGCCTTCCCTCAGAACGAGTTCAAAAGCAAGAGCACAAGTTGCTTTGATCAGAGACATCTCCTTAATTATATTATGGTTCTAGTGGAGTCTGCATTGCCTTGATAACTGCAACTGGTAAGATTTACCCTTCTGTTCCTCCACCATACTGTACAGAATAATCACTCTCCACATACAACTCATGAGTTCATAAATTATCCCCTGCATTACATAATCTCTGATTTCTGATGAGAAGATCAAGGTTTTCAGTATGCTGTTGGAAAGTATTTAGTCCTACACATTCTAGTAAAAAACAGGAAAGGAAAATGGCCCTTCCAAGGCAGTGTGGACCTGGGTCAACCACTTCAAATTTCTGAAACCAGCCAACTAGAAAATGTATTGTTGTTTTGCTTAATAACTAACAACTGTGCTCAAATCTAGCAGGTCATGCCATATTCACCAACAAAGGGTTACATTGGCACGAGAAGGGAGAAACTGAACCCTGCTGAGAAAAAGAGAACAGAGTGCTATTATTCAGTTTAATGCCTTTGCTGAGACTAAATACCTGCCAAGGGATTGCTTGCTTCTATAATCCTTTAAAAAGCTCACAAAATACTCCACCTTTTATGGTTSTTAGGTAAAAGGAGATGCTGATCAACTGTTGATCTCTTCCATTGAGGAGATCACATCCTTTCAGGTGAGACTGAACACAGTGAAAGGCTTTAGACAAACCAGACTGGTCCCAAATCCTGCCAGCTGTGCCAGAGGAGAAAGGATGTGAAGCATCACAGATCCTCACATAAATAATGGAGGACCATAAATTTGCCAGTGTTAGCACACGTCTGTCTGGSATGTCAGCTGTTCTGAGACAACTGCCTGAGCTGTCCACAGGGACCTTGGCAGCACCTTCCCTGCCCGATCCTGGTGCTGTGTTTGTACTTATCCCTGTCTCTATACCATTCCCCTTGTTTTCATGCCTTCCCTTCTGAACTGTATCCTTTTTATTTCCTTCACTCTTTCTTAAATGKTTTTTTCTTCTGCTTGTCACCATCAAATCTTTCTAACTTCTTGTCTTTCCAAATTGCCCCAGCTTGTTTCTTCAGAATTACAAAGCTCGCTCTTGTCTTCAGAGCCAAAGCAACAAAAATATAAGAGGAGTTTCTCTTTTCTTGTTTCTCAAGTATGGTGTTAAATTAACCATAGCAATTGTGCAATTACAGAAAAAAAACCAAAAACCCTTTCTTTAATTCAGGCCAGAAACTGCATATTCAAAGCATTTTACTGTCAGGCCATACCAAAAGTCTCAACTATTCACGTSGGAACTGGAATTTTGGAAGCCTATATTTTAAAGAAATTTGGAAATATTTTCATTCCATGACGGTGCAGTGATATTTTCCTTCTGCCAAACTTCAATTTCTTACTCTCTACCTTGGAGATATCAAAAATTTCAAATGAAAAGTTTGTGGGGTTGGTTTTTTTTTTTTGTTTTTTTTTKTTTTTTTTTTTGAATGGTAGATCATTATTCAGTTGCATCTTTCTTGAAATTGGCTCATTTGTTTAAGCAGTTGCATCTTTCTTGAAACTGGCTCACTTGTTTAAGCTGACACAGTCCAAAATCTTTCAGCTTGAGGCAAGCACCCAGCAGCACAGGAAATTCCTCAGAATGGTCAACACTGGCAAAGTTATAAACAACTAAAAATAGGTCTTATCACGGAAGGCTTTGAATGTGCTGACTGTAAAAGGTACTGTCAGCTCCACATGTAAGAGACAGAGCAGAGATCCTGGCTCTCTTTAGAGACATTTTGGCAAAGACCTGCTCATCTCCTGAGGCAGTTCACATACACTGTTTCTGGGCATGTTTCCAAACAGAAAGTGGAGTAAATGCTACTCCGCAAGTCAGGACAGGATTGAAAAACTGGCTCTGTAGCCCCTTTCTCTCGCAGCAGTAAGCAAAAATGTTAGAGTGAGACTGTGGTTCGTATCCTCCTTAGAGATCGCAGAGATTACTGTCTCCAGCTAKTCATCAACACCTCCTTTGGAGTTCACAGTCTCTGTTGATTTGCCTATGACAGGTACAAATGCTTGGTTAGACCAGAGGGTTCACTCTTATATCCAATATGACGGCAAAAAAAAAAAAAACCCAAAAAACAAACCATCAAAAAGCTGGAGAAAGTTTTCTGGAAGGACAATGGTGTAGTTACTGTACTATGGTGCAGAGGCCAGTTTACTACTAGTTTACTACCAGTTTGCTTTAAAGAATTTATTCTTATGGAAATGTTAATGTTACTTAGTTCATCTTCAAGTGCCAATAGATCAAGCACTGTGGTGTTCTTAACCTCAGCWCTGCTGCATGCAATCAATATCAGCCAATGGTTTTCTGATTATCTCCATATTGATTGACCTTAATCTAAGGGGCATGTTCCTCCCTAGTAACAGTATWCCCTCAGGAATACCATGGCTTCCTTGTTGATAGATGACATAATAATCTTCATTACCTTCTTTTCATTGTTCATTTGGAGCTGTTTCTCCATGCAAGTCATGCCTTATCCTTGTTGCTTAACTTTGGATTTGGTAGCATCATTATTCAGATTAATTAATTTGTAAAACTTTTTATGAGATGCCCGCAATTATTAGTTCTTTGGCATGAACAATTTTCAGTTTTTCAATATTCATGATCTCAATAAATGTAGTTTCTAGAAAGAGAATGGGGTATGCCATTGTGGACAGGGGATGACAAGATAAGAGTATTCTTCTGCCTTCTAGAAGCAGGTCTCTTGAGAAAAAAAATCTCTCAATCCAAAATCAAACCCAGTGATGCTAAGTCTATAAAGGTGTCAATGACTCAAGAAGACYTTTTCTTTTGTCATGGAATTTTATTAGCTGTGCTCTAATTATGCATAAAAGATTTTCTTGGATCCCTTTTAGGTCTGTAAAGCTCAGCTAAGAGCTGAAAGCCAGGGTGGATATTTTCCTTTCCAACCCCACTGCTGTTTGCGAGAGCACCACAGGCTAAATGAGGCCATCATTAAAATATTTTTTGCCTCCATTTATTTCTCTCTTAAAAGACAACTTTGAATAAACTTGTCCAAATCGATTAGCTTTCAGCAGGATTTGCAGAGGTGTAACCGAGGACAGTCTGGCCTGCAGCAGTTTATGCTCTGCAGGTGACAGCACATGACAACACACATAACCAACACACGCCCTGAACATTTCTGTCTTTTACCGTGCCTTTTAAATCTCCRAAATAACACACTTGTTACTGCTTCAGTACAATTTCATTGTTTTAATACAAATGGAATAAATATTTATTCACTCTAACCAAAAAGGGTCTCTTCCCCTTCTATATCAATTTCCTGCCAGTAGAAAATTGCTATGTACCAACTTCGGTGTTTTGGCTAGTGTAGTTTCAAATTCTCCAAACAACAGATGATCCGTTGTTCCTATTTGTTGTTTTAGTAGCTTCTACTAGGAGAAATTTGCAGCTTCCCTATCTTTCAACTSTAAATTAGCAAAACCTGGTCTTGTTTCAGGGAGTAAAGAACGAAAGAAACTTTMTTCCCTGAGCTGGAGTTCTCAGCTCCAATTACTGTTAAAGCACAGCAGTTTGGTATTCCTGGGTGCTCAAAGGAATCAAGCCTCTAAGAGCTATGGAGCACCTACAAAATGTGTTTGTCTGTGTTTATTCTCAGTAATCCCATTCAGTGTATTCACTTAGAGCACATCTGGTTAGAAACTAGCTTTTGATCCAACACTGGCTTAGCAGCGTTTGGCACTGCCTAATCACACAGCCTGGGATGTGTTTGGAGTTACCCTAAATGCTGCAATTATCCGCAGGTGACTGAATTCACACCGAAGAAATAAAGACTGTTTCAAATACAGTTACTSTTTGAGGGAGAAGATGGTGGCAATTTGTGTTTGCAGAATCAGCTGTGCCAAGGGAGGGGTTACACCTGTGTGGCTGTGGCAGCTGTGGAGCTGATTGTCATCAGGTGGAGGGGGTTTGTGATCAAGCAGACATAAATACTGCCTGCCGAGGCAAGGAGCGCTTCTCGGTGGCTGCTTAGACCCAGTCCATTTCTGCCAAGTCCTACCTCTACCTCTGTTTGGATAAAGCTGAATGCAGTGCTGCAGGTAGGACCAAAAATATTTTTTTGTCTTTTGCTGGTGTAAGAGGTGATTCAAATGTTTACATATTTAATGTTTTGGGGTGGAATTCCTGGAGCTATGACTAACTGGCAGAAAGCAGTGGAAGCATGTTGGTGTGGGCCTCCCCAGCTCGCAGCKGGTGTTTGCCTGGGCCTCTCCCCCATTTTTTCGAGGTTCAGCCCAGTGGTAGGAAAGTGTGTTGGTCACTGGCTCCTCCTGGGTTTTACCTGGCTGAGCAGTCCTGACAGAAAGTCAGAGATGTTGCCTAAGCCTTGGCAGAGATGGCTGCTGGGGTCACCCAAGGGACCAATTGGTTTTGTTTGGGCTGTGTGTGGCTTTTGGCATTTGCTGGCCTCAGTGAGGGGAGGTGTGGGTGCATTCTGCTGCTGTGGCTTCCTTGGTCTGTCTGCAGGGAGGCTGAGATAGAGCTTAACCCTAGTGCTGAGGTGAATCTTATTACTGAGGTCTACATTAATCTCTCTGACAAGTSTGCTGTACACCTCAGTGCGTTTCTTCTGGGTCCAAATGAATTATTTTTTCCTATGGACAGTAATCTGCTTTAAATATAGCAAGTACCTACGCAGCACATGAAAATACAAGCAGGAACTTATGCCAGCGTGCTTCAGCAATATATTAGTGGGATAGTTCTTACCAAAAAAGCTGGCTCAGCAAATCGGAAAGAAATGATCTTTTGTCAGTCCTGTACTGGATCTGTCTACCCTTATTATATGTGTAAGGTTGTGTAAATAATAAATCAGGAGCAAGTAAATTGTATGAAGGCAGAAAGCCAGTCAATCATTTCTAATCATCTCATTATGCTTTACAATATCTTTAGAAAGTACTTCTGTTATGATGAGGATGAAGGGAAAATTCAGTAGTTACCAGCTGCTGTGCTTTTAGAGATCTAATAAGATGATATGAGGTTTGAAAGATAAATAACTGTTTTTTAAAATTTTTTTTCTTAATTTTTTAAATTTTTTTTAAGGGAACCAGTAAATCTGACAAACATGGTAGTTGGTTTGAGAGTGATTTGGGAACAAAGCATGTGGYAGCATTTGTTGGGCTTCACAGAAGCAGCAAATCAATTTTCCTCCTGCAAGGGTGTTGTTATCTCTGGTGTGCATACTTACTGCCCATGTCAGCCCATCATTTTTGGGGCCTCTTGGTCAAAGATGCTATCATCTTTAATGAAAKTTAGTTCATTTCTTCAAATAATCTCAAAGTCAATTGCTGTTTAAAATACACAATAGATGCAATTCTGCTTTGCGTTAAAGAAGATTGATCTCATTTCACCAGTTTAAAAGGTTTACCAGTGAGCATATTRTATGGGCTGTGTAGAAATACATGGATCAGTGATTCCAAAAGGCATATGTTCYTTTTGCTTTTCCTGTCTGTTTCTCCTTCCTGAGATCTGATCTCACCTGGTTACTGTGCTGCCTGTATGTTGCTTGTTCAACTAGATGGACATTTGGGTATGGAACTATTTAAAGGTTAAATTGTGAATTCTAAGGAAAAATTGGTTTGTGTAAAGATTTTTTCTTCATTGGTATTGCAGGATTGTGTACAGTTCTATGACACTGAGGTCGAATCAGAGTGCCATATGAATACAGAATTYTTAATATTAAAAGAAAAAAAATCAGTATAACAATTTAACAGACACAGTTTTTATTATTAACTTRGAAAAAGAGATAACTTGTGCCTACAAAATGAGATAGCTTTGCCTTGCCTATTGATCTCACAGGTTATTGCACATTTTCATATTAATACACCTTCTCTTCCTGTAGCCTAATGAGGCTTACAGGAATCCCATAGGATGTGCTATTGGAGAACACAATACTCCATTTTTCCTTCAGGCTTCAGGTTTGCTTTGTATCAGGTACCAAGTTTCTGGTTTATTTTAGGTAACAGAATTGAAGGAGGAAATAAGGAAATGGCCCTCATGCATATCAAACTAACTTAATGTATGACAGAGTAAATRTTTATTTAAATACTTTTATGATTGACCTTCTTTATAATCTGYGACAGCTTAATCTCACAAGCTAATTGTGCAATGCCTTTACCAGTTTCTAGTTTGGCAAAATACCCTGAAGAGACAACATTKAAAATTTGCAGTAAGAGCTGAGTCAGCAGCTGCCTAGCCTGAAAGGCAGAGTGAACAGTTCAGCATATTTTCATTARCRTAAACTTTGAAGAAACATCATGATCTTCTCAGAATTATTTATTTGTCCATCTCAATTAGCCATTTTTGCCTTGTTCTTTTCTCTGTCACACCTCTTAGCACAGATGTGTTGTGGAGACCAGYAGTGTGTGCCAGCTCTGTGTCTGTGCTGCAGGAGCGAGGGATGCTCCTTGATGTAATTCTAATTTAAAAAAAAMCTACTGGCAGTGAGACTCCAGACATGTGTGCTGAGTTTTCCAGTACTAGTACTGACTTCTCAAAATTTGRTAACTTGCTGGCTGAGTAGGAAAAATGGGTATTGCAGTAAAGCCTTGGTTATGCATGTTTGTGTAAAACCTTGTGATTCATGCATCATTTGATTGTCAGTCGCCTCTAGGAACAATTATTTGTAAAGCAAGGTGGCTGTTGACAGAGCTTGGTCTGTCTGCAGCTTTTGGGCCTGTCCCTAAAGGGGACTGCTTGTTTTCGCTATACTGTACACTGTGCTATGGTCAGCATTTCTGAGTGTTCTGCCWGTTAAAGCCTGGCTTTTCACACCCTTCTCCTCTTTTTGTTCGTGTTTCTGGTTTTGTTTTTGCTGTGTTTTCCTCCTCGGAATCCTGCTGTGCCCCGTCACCCGCTGGGCCGGGCGCTGTGCTGTGGTGGTGCCGTGTTTCCCTTGSCCCAGAAGAGCCCAGTTCTGGGGACATTGCGGTCAGAGCATCACACGGGAGCACAGCCAGCCAGACCCAGCGGTGTGACGGGTGACACGGCCGGGACAAGGCGGAAAAGGAGAGGAGAATGAGCCTGGGCGTCCCGCTGGCGCTCAGAAACCCGTTCAGTGTCGCCCGAGGGCCGGTGCCCCAGCGAGGGGCTCTGCCTCCCCTGCGGGCTGTGGAGACTGCCCGTGTGTTCCATGGGCCTGTGACATTCCTGAGGGCAGGCAGGCAGCGCAGCTCGGGGGGACAGGGCTGGCAGCTCCCACGGAGGGCACGGGGCGCTCTGTGTCAGCGCTGGGGCAGCCACGGCGAGCAGGCGGGCGGGGGGAGCTGCCCTGGGAGCGCTGCTGGGGCGGGCCGGTCCCGGCTCTCCACCCTTGGGCCGATCCCGGGTCTCCCCCCCGGGTGATCCCGGCTCTCCCTTTGCTCTCGTCCTTGGCACGGTGTTTTGGGTTTGTTCCTGGGAGAGTGCAGAGCACACACCCTGTGTTCGGGACGGCAGCGCTCAGATCCCAACCTCCCTGCCCTGCCCTGAGGCCCGGCCATGGGAGTCCTGGYTGAGGCTCAAACCACCTACCTGAGCGCCTCCCTAGCGTGGCTGTTCTTTTACACTCAAAACCTTGCAATTTAATTTTCTTTTTTCTTTTTTTTTTTTTCTTGTGTTAACTTTCTTAAAAAAAAGAACAGACATCCTAAAAGCACACGCTGTAGGTGATGCACAAGTGTACAGCGAAGTGGTGCTTCAGTTTAAGCTCATGAATGCTTCATCATCAGTGTATTCAGCACACAGCTCGGCTGCCTAAGCAGCTGTCAGAAAACAAAGGTACTCTGGAGAGTAATACACTCTTCAGGCATCATTTCAGATTATGTAGATAATTTAAGCTTAACTCTTCGCTGCTTTAATAAGATTCAGCTTTTTACATATTATCACAACATGAATGAGCCTTTCTGAGTGGTACCAAAGGCAAGATGACTTTTATTATTAGTTTCAAGTGACAGCAGYAGTTTGTTTTGATATCATGTCAATATGTTAGTATATCTAACTGATTTATTTCCTGGTCATGTATACCTGTAGTTTTTCTGGTCTGAGTTTTGTTTGCAGCCTTGTCTGTCTGTTTTTTATTTTAATATCAGAACATATAGTATGTTTAATGAGGTTGCACAAAATTACTGTTTGTACTAGGTAAAACTCTTAAAAGACATTTTATCTGTTTGGATGAAACTGCATGGCCTAAAATGTTAGAATTACTATTGAGTATAACCAGGTAAAGTAAGAGAGAATTGTTTTCTGCCCGAATGATACTGCTGGGATCACTAAAGAGACATRGAATTTTATTATTTTGTATTATCTCCAGCCACCTTATTGTCCTTCTAATTTGATAGTGGTTGCTGGTTTGCAAATAAGATGCCTTTTGTACTTCATATACTGGGAATGTCTAATTAGTAATCTATCTAGAGTCTAGTTTTAGATTTTTGTTGCTTTTTCCTAAGGCAGTTGTGGACAGAATTGGTCCAAAGCCTATTGATGAAACAACAAAACTCTGTCCTTTAATTGAAAAAGATTATGTAGTTCTGAGAAGCCAAAACACTTCTCCTGTGGAAATCTATAAAGCCATGCTGCCATAACCAAAGCTCTCTGTTACTACAGGCTGATGTTGTCTGTATGTTTAAGAGGAAAGTTACTGCCTGACCTTTATTATATATATAATATGTGGGAATATTTCACAGATAACTCATGCCCACTAGCTAAAATGATTGCTGCTCCTTAATCTTTAGTTTTTGGTTTGAGACATGTTGAGTGTTGGAAGCCTGCCACATATCTTGATAAGCTGTTTTAAAGGCTAATTGCACATTATTTTACTTTCTTGAAAATCTGTTTCATTTTTTTCATCTGAAATCTCCAACTCCTGTCACAATGGGGCATATTCTTGTACAAAATGTGTTCCAGTGGGAACATRTATGGGGCCAGAGTTCAATAGATTAATGCCTTTCCTCTAAGGTGAAGTCAGGCAGGAAATATGCGAGAGAGTTGCAATAGGTAATACGAATCTGACAAGGAAGACTACAGGAAGCTGAGAGACCAAGATTGGAGGTGAGGAGGGAGAGTGAGAGGCTCAGTTTAGGATAAGCCCTTTTTGGGATGTTTCTGCATTTTAATTTGGTTTGAATTTCTACTGTGCACACCTGCCAGATGCCTCACTGGGTGGATACTGAGGTTCATTTTGAAATTTAAGTTTGAACTAAGTACAAGCATACAACTACAAGGTTCCCTAGCAATGCAAAGGTGCCACTTGTGCCATTGCATTTCTTGATGTGGAAGTTCTCTCAATCTTAAGGTTGTRTACTAAAATGTCCCCATGTTCCAATGGCAAACCCATTTCTTCTGCATATCATAATACAGTTTGAGTTTGAAAGGAACTCAAAGGCCATCTTGCTCAACCCCTGTGTGTGACTGTTTTGTGGAAACTATCATGGGGATGGGTGCAATTCACCTGTAAGATTATACGGAATGTATGCTGCTTTTGGARCAACTGTTAAAGAAGCTGGTGCTGGTCTCCTTCATTTCAAAGAGCAACAGAGGGTAATTGTTGTAAAGAGCACAATAGTGCAGTGTACTTCAACCTGAGATCTCTAATCTAACTGGACTGCAAGTGAGCACAGAGGCGTCAAAACATTATCTRTGAAATGTTTGCCAAAAACTGAAGTGCTGACAGGTTTAGCTGGAATCTGGCTCCTGGTGATTGTTAGCACTTGCTGGCAGCAACAGCTACAAATTGCTAGAAATTGCCAGCAAGCAATTTTAACGCTGAAATTAAAATCCTGTGAACCAAACATTTTCCCTTTASCCTGATGATAAGTACTGTGGGGTTCATGTTTCCAGGAAAGACTGAGGACTACAACTACTCCAAGGCAAGTCAAAGCAATGAGACTTGACCCTGCCTCCCTTCCCCTCTATCTCTTCCCTCTCCACTTTTGAGGTTTCAGCATAAATGTCCAGAATGCAAAATTATTTACTTGCTGATGCTAATTGCAAGTGCCTTTTGTTTCCTGTTTGTTTTGGAATTGTGTTGGTGCGGGTATGGCAATGGTAATTTTGAATACGTTCAGGTGTTTTAAATGAATTTTCATGCTGTAATTCTACCACCTTTTCAAATCAATGAAAACTAACAATGACTGAGGGGGAAAATAAGGAATATGATTCATAAGAATTGCCTTAGACACTTGCATATAACTTCAGATATTACATTTTATCTTGGGTAATAAATACAGCCTCTCTCTGGTCAGAATCTGTTTTACAGATGGTTCTACCTCCAGTGATTTCCAGTTGCTGTGAGGACAAAGTAATTCACTATTTGTTTAGCACAACTGTAACACACAGGATACAGTTTTACCTGTGCACAGCTCCTTGGTACCTTAACTGCATCGTGCCTGGCCTCCAAGAATGTTGTGAAAATCAGAACAAGTAGCTGTTTTTATAAAGTACATTTGCATACATCCACATAGTTCTTTCCCTTTGGCCTGCTGGTTACTCATCCCTTGTCATGATCCTCTTTCCCAACAGCTCGTGTTTCTCTCATTTCCCCTTTCTCACAAATTCTGATTGTAGCAGCAGTGCCTTTGGCAATATTTCTCCTGTTGTCTTGCTTTGATAACATCACAACTTCCCTGGAGCGTGGTGTTGTGGTGGTGACTTGTGACCCAGCTCAGTGTATCGAGGTCACTGAGCCACCCTGCGAACACCCTGTSCTCCTTGGGGAGATGCAGCATTGCCAAGGACTGGAAATCTGTGGCTCACTGATGGTGAATCCCGACCCAAACAGATGTGCCTTCAGATCAGTGCGTTCTGTAMGTCTCCCACATGGATGCATTCTGCAGGTGTTGTTTAAGGCTGGCTCCCAAAATCCTGTAGTACTCTGTGGAGRAAAGCAGATCCTATTAGAATGCTGAATGGCTTAGTAATTGGAATTGTCCTTGTCTCCAGGAGTTCTTCACAGGTCRTGAGAACCATCAATAATATAAATTTGCTTCATTTAAGCACTGTTCTATCAGTGATATTAGGCCCACGTGGGCTGCTTTTGTAACAGGATTAAGTGTTCTAATTTTTTCAGRAAGGAATTTGTTTTCTGAAAGGGAGACTGAAATTCTGTTACATAATGCCATCCTTTTTTTGTTGTTGTTGTTGTGCCTCAGTTTTTTTTTTTTGAATGAGTGTTAAATAGACAAAGATGTATAAAGTTGAGTTACAACTGCGTTTACATGTGCAAAATATTTGCATACTGTACTTCTACATTTTCATCCGGGAGCTAGTGCTGTAGCTTGATCCAACAAGCACTGAAACAATGCCTCACATTAAAAAAGCACATGCCTGGTTGAGATCAGTAAGGACTAGCTCTAGCTGAAATGGTTTCCTGGATTTGGTCCAGTGGGGCAGATGGGGTTGGTGTTTAAGAAATAACAGTGCCTCAGTTGCCCTGATGTAATTCCATCCCCCCTCCACTTCTTTGTCAAGCCTTGTGAGGGTGGGATGTGGCATTGTAATCATAGCAGCATGCTCCTTGCAGTCCTTAGCTCTCATGAACAGAAAGAGTTTCTAAAAATTGTTAAGGGGTTTTCATTGCAGATCTTCCACTGGAGGCCAGTTATTCAGTACTGCAGATRCTGTTAGGAAGTTGACAAAATCATTTGGCTGCACTGATGATTAATTTATAAAGGGCTTAAAGGCATTAAACCAGTGACCTGGTAAAAATCATTGGTGTCAGATAAAGGGATGCGTGCATTAACAGAGCTGAGGCCTTTTAACAGCTTTTACAGGAAAAGTATGTGTTAAAAGCATGCTAAAAATGACAGTGTTSAGAGAACAGGGCAGCCAAAGTAATTTGCAAAAAGAAATAGTGTGATATTTTTGCATACAGATTTTGATTGTTGCAAATACTAATCTAAGCCTACAGCAGCAATGAGAAATGAAAGCTAAAGAAAAATAAATTCCCAACCTCTGTTTTTGTAGAATGARTGTTCATTTTTCTTTATTATTAAATGCTTGGTAATAGGAAACCCATCTAATCTTGCAGTTTTGGATCCTTGCATCCACCTGGAGTCTCATTTAAGCTATTCCCAGCAGAAGTGTCTTTCTGAGAACTATGCATTTTAGTGAAGGGGCCTTAGTTTTAGGCAATATGTGAATTCCAGAATATTTGTTGTTYGATGTTGGTGGCTGTCTTATGGCTCATATCTGTTAATGACATTTATGTAAATATTAGCTATAAGCTCTTTACCATGCAGTCTGGATAGCAGTATAAAAACTTAAAWCCTTTTGATTTTTGGCTTTTGTATATGAAATTCAGCAATTCTGAAGACATTTTGGAATGTAAACTTTTTGCTTTTAGAAGTGTAACCTGATCTCTTCTGCCAAACAGTTGAAGAAACTCATGTCTGCCTCAGAACATCAGTATGACTTCTCAAACACTTTGGCAAGCAGTATTCCAAACTGGCTTTTTTAAGAAGGAAGGTAGTCAACTTGCATTTATTTCCAGATTGACTGTGTCATGGCCGGTGTTGGATAGGATCTGTCAGGRTTATTTTCTCACAGGCATCACTGTGCCAGTGTGACAGCACTGCCTCTCATGTTAAGGTTAATATTGTCAAACTTTGCAGACCTGTGCATTGTAGAAAGGCCCATCCCCAGTTCCTCAGTGCTGCCTATTCAGAATGTACTGCAGGGGAGTTCTGCTCTTCTCCAATGGTCATATTTTGTAACTTTCTGTCTTTTAAAGATTGTGCCTGTCATAACAGTACTTCTTCCTTTGCATTTAAAGTAGCCTGGAATAATGTAAGTTTTAAGCAGTAATTACTACTATATTAAATATCTTGTCTGCTCCAAGGAAAGATCACACCAATTAGATTTTAATGATTATATATAAAATTAAAGCCACTAGTCTCCATATAGAAATTGCCTACTGAGATAATCAGTTATTTGAAGCAGGGAGGAAGCAGCAATTCCTATTTGTGGTGGTTAAATGACTGCATTGTTTGCCTGAACCTGTGTCCAGTTTCTACTATTCAACAATGCTGTAACAGAATATCAAGTCTTGGGCAAGCCCTGCAATAAAAAGAGGCAATTATTGCAGTACTGCAGTTAATGAATGACTTTGCTGACAGAAACAATCATTGCAATTAARCATAGCGAGGTTGTTCTTCTGTTTGATTTCTTAAACTGTTCCTTCTTCAAAAGAAAAGTGCCTTTGGTTTTAGGAAGGAAATAATAATCAGATTTCAACTGAATTGTAAATGAAATAGTGCATCTCATTTGCTTTCAAACATCGCTTCTAGTTTGTGTTTATTAGCAGAGAATATGCATTTGCTGAGGTTCTCTAAGGGATTTTWAGCCAGTACTTAGCCAGCAAGTCTAGAGTTCATTTTCTAAAACTGAATCTGTCTTGGGGCACTGACAGTGAAGATACATATCCAGGAGTTATTTTTCAATTGTGTTACAGGCTTAGTCAGTTCTCTTCTCTACTCTGCCTTCTCAGTTCCCATTTTTTGAGCAGTCAGCTTGGAGACAAGGGTGAAGAAMTCATTTGAGCTAAAAACAGCCACTTACTTCCCTGCTAGGAGAAAGGTTGTATTAGTGTGAAAGGCTCTGCAAAGGAAGGATACTTCTTAAATATGCCTGTATTGCAGTAGATAATTTTGCATTGTCTTGCTACAGATGGGAAATGGAGTCATTATGTCCAGTGACATTGTCTAGATTGAAACACAAGATAGATTTAGCTCCTTTTTCATTTGTTCTGCTAATTGAACCATCCAGTCCCCAAAACACTGGGGAAGTGAGGAACAGTACTCCAAGGAGATATTAATAGTGTGGAGTATAGAGAGTATAGAAAARTWATTTAAAAATTATTTCAAATGKCAGTATTGCAGTGTGATGTTTAGTTCACCAGATCCAAGTTAAACAGAAGAGTAGCAGAATTWGGAGCTTTTGAGGAAACATCTGTTTTTCATTGTGTATGAATCAAACTGCCTTTTCTAAACTTTTTGTTATGTACTCTTGTACATGGATTTTTTTTTGAAATGTAAATGGATAAAATGTAGAAGTTTATATTGGTTGGAATAGATAAGAGTTTCTGAGACAGTTTCTGTCCRTGAAACACTGAAACTGACTTTCTACCATCACTTAAAATTAATTTTGTTGTTCAGACCGGTCAAAGTGTATCCAGTTGTGTTAATTTATGAAAAGGGGAAAAATATTTTGCAATTTTACTTCTATTATGAGGGTAAAAGCTGGTGACTTTTAAATACATGAGTCTGTAAAATCCCCACTGGGTAAGTTGTCTCCTATGCTATCCTGGTGAACAATTGTCCTGCTTGCTATGTGACAAACACCCTTAAGAGACAATAGCCTGACCTCTGTGAGTTTTCTCTATATGAGGTTTTTTATATGTTCTTTCAGGGAGTGTTGCAATTGGGGTTTGGGTTACAGCTTGCCATAGAAATCCTTCAGAGGAACCTASTGTCAAGAGGAAATGTGGTTTGTGGCTTTTTTTTTKTAATGAATATTTTGAATTTTTTTTGTCATTGATGTGCTGAGAAAGCACTATTCTAGGCTAAATTTTAGCAGGAAAAAATGGTCATGCTGTGTTCACTATGCACCATTGTCTAAACTTAGCAATTAACTAAAACAGCACTTGGTTGCAATCTCTTCCTTTTTTTGTTGTTGTTTTCTTTCTTTCTAAGTGTGTTCAGGCTTTGGAGAGCTGAATGATTTTTGAAAAATTCTTGCAATTTATGACAGCCACCTGCTCTCTTGGTCATAGATTAATAACACCTGACCAAGCATGAAAACATGCTGAGYCCATCTGCCTCTCCCCATGCAGGGGGCATTGCAGTGTTGTCTTATTAACTCCCCAGCACAGCATCCYGTTCAGAACCGTGTTATCAGTCCTGTGCAAGCGGCTCATTTGAGAGACTGTGGGATCTGTTCACACAGCACCTTGGAAACAACCTTTTTATCTGGACTTCTTTTGCTGCAGTGCTACAAAGTCCTCTGTGTGTCCATTATTTGAGAAGAGCTTTATTGTTAGTTAATATTTTCCCTCGAGATCCTTACTGAGCTTCTTTCAATGAACTGCAGGGATGCTGCCTGTGTTTGTTGGACTATGTCTCTGTAGGACTGCCTATGGATTATATGTTCTTGCTTAGTTCTGAAAAGTGATAAAATATGTTTTCAATTTCAAGCACAAAAAAATGCTCTTATTGAAATAAGTACTAGGATGGAACAAAAATGATCACTAAATTAAACTTTTATTGTTATTTCAAATTAAAAAAAATAGAAGAAGAAAAAAATTCCACTGAGATACTTGTAACTGGCAAAATGTATGAACAAGTGATGGCTTACATCTGCACAGAAGATATTTCTTGAAATAGTAATGGTAATTAGTACCTTCAGGTGCCATCAGCCTGTACGGTACTTATATAATACTCAGCTGTATAATTAAGTGATCTTATTTTCAGYTTGATCCTTTCTTTTTCCATAATTATCTGTTAAAATCTTACMCTTGTGAAACCTGACACTTGTGTTGGCAGAGCAGTTAACCCTGGCTTAAGCCGTGCATAGCAGTTTTCAGCCTTAGTTCAAAACTTTAACCTCCTTGGGCCAAAGGCCCCTTCCACAGTGCTTTGTTGTTCCAGGGCAGACCTTGCCTGGGCTCTTACGTGCTCTGACAACGCTAATGACTGACTGAAGCTCTGTGTGCCATAAAACTTTTCCAGTTCTGGGTACAAAAYAAGGAAACAGATGAATTAGTTTGTAGGTGCTTTTAAAAGCAAAGATATATGTCAAAGTCAGTTTCTAAGGCTTCATAGTGTTGAAAGTTTACTTGAAATGAAGTAAATATGTGCCCATTTTTGGAAGACTGTAAACCCTGTCCTGCCCTGGTTTTTACCTCATGTCTGTTCTGAAATTCCTTTTTGTTGAAGAGATATATGTAACTTCTTTTAAATGAAACCAGGAATTACAGTAATTTGTGTGTGTATGTGTGGGGTAGGACACATGCTGATGTTTCCTTATCTATCCAACGTAGTTTGTAGGTTCTACAAACCTCTTTCCTCTGGCTCAGAGGGACTCTGAAGGGATTTTTCTTTCTCACTGTGCACTTCTGCTTTTCAAATTGCTGCTCTTTGCAACTTTTAAAGCTCAAGMTTGTGAACAAATGAACATCTGGACACAAGCACTGTATGTGGTTGTATCTCACGTTGATTACTTATGTCCAAAGATTTTTCTGCTGTTCTTCAAGTGCTAGGAAAGGAGGAAAAATWACTTTTGGGGAGAAAATCAAATATTTTGCTTGGCTGAAAACAATCACTTGATTTTTTTTTTGTTTTTTTTTTGTTTTTTTGTTTTTGTTTTTGTTTTCATTAATTTATTTGTGGAAGCAAAATTTGAAAGCGCACATTCTTCTGTAGTGAACCTTCTGTTTTGTGTCACCTCTGATTAGAAAATTTATTGTACTGGTTTTGTTTGGGATGGACTTCAAATTACTGATAGTAGCCTAACTAAAGTGCATATAGAATAGGAGAAGTTAGTAAAGAAATGTTGGTGACATATTTCTGTGTCTACCATTATTTACATTTGCTGCACAGCAGCTTTCCTAGACAGTGGAGAAAAGAGACCATTCATTTATAGGGAACATCACTGGGGAAAAAGAAGGTGATTGAAATCAAAATGCAATTCCAAGTAATGTGAGTCTAAGCCCACTTTTAGAYAAGTTCTATTATTCAATATAGAATGGAATATAAAAAAAATAGTTTTCTCCTCACTTTCAGCACATCCTAAGCAAACCTTCTGTACTGAAAATTTGCAAAACTAAATTCTTTTGACAGTGGATTTTGTTTAACTATGAAAAAAATTAAGCCAGTTTGTTATAAGGTTTGTGTGTGTTTGTAAAGTTTGCAGTGTCACCTCTGATAGACGCAACCTTTTCTTTCCTAACTCTCACTTTTCCTCCTCTCGTCTTCCTTACACTTTTTGGACTACTTGATCTTAAACAGCTGACAGCTGTATCTGACAGCAAAACACCTTCTTAGCAGTCCATGAGGTAAGATTCAGGTTTGCTTTCAAACTCCTTATGTTTGAATAGTTGGGTTTGGTAAAACTGTAAGTAGGGAACTAGTTACAGTTTTGAGTAACCTTTAGCTGCCTTGCAATGCTTAAAGATTTATTTTATCCCCCACACAAGCTAAATATTCTCAATTGAAATGATTGTCACTATTTGGCAGATTATAAAGGAAGCTACTTGTTCTGTCCTGAACTGAACTGCTCTCATTCTATTCCTGTAAAGAGCTATTTGCCACATTTTCTTCCAGGTGGGAATGGGGTTTACAGCCTCCATCTTCCTCATTATTTTCTACAAACATACACTGAATGGCCAGATTTTGTTGTTCTGATCAAGCACCATAAACTTTTTCTTTATCAGCTTATAGGATGTAGAGACTCTTAAAATTCAATTCAGGGGGCCTTTGGATTTGGCTTTGATTGGGTGTATATTCTGTAAATTTGGTTTGCTAGCTATATGCCCCCTTTTAAATTATTGTTTACTGMAATCAAGGCTTTTAACTTAGAAAACTGTACTTGAGGAAAGCAGTTATGCCAAGGAGCCTATGACAATGCCAAGTCTTCTCTGCTTGGGGGCTTGTGTTTCATGAGTGGGTTCCAGTGTGTTGACATTTCAGTCTAGGATCTCSCTGGCTGCCTTTGGGTGAGGCTGCAGGCTCTTGGCACATCCCCCAAACCCATCGTCTGTCTGATCCATCACACTCCAGTTGCTCAGTCTTCTGGGCCCACTTTTTTTACCTGTGCAAACTCGCTAAAAATCTTTAGCCTCTGGTTTATTTGCTGCTCTGCAGTCTTTTCTCTGTGTATAGGAGCTTGTTTTGCAACTAGCTGAAGAGCTTGGATTGTTTTGCTTTGAAATGAATGCTTTTCCAGTTTCATTTCCTTTCTTTTCTTGTTGCTGACCTGCAGTCAGTTGTATTTGGAGTAAAGTTCCCTGTAATTTTTGATGGCAAGGTTTTTCTACATAGAAAGAAGCTCTGTGCTTTGTTTTGTAGACATCTGTGGAAAAATACCTCACTGTTATCATGTACCTATAGTCKGGTTTTTGTTTTCCTKTCACTACTTGAGGCCTTTTCAATARYGTTTGTGTAAGCAGAACTTAMCCATCAATTTGGCACTATTTACCTGTTGTGTTCCTCTATGCAATGTGTTAAGTGGCACTAAAACAGATGTGCATCATAAGGAGATTTATCACCTCRAATTGGGTATAAAGAATGCTTTAATTATTCTAGTTGGTGTACAGTTACTGTAAAAATTAAATGTTTGAAAGAATAAAAGATATGTGCATACTTTAGAAAGTGCATGGTATTGAATTAATAATTGAATCAAGTATTATTTAATCTGTTCCTCAGGGTTAGAATCTGATATTCCTAATAACACTGATTATGAGCTGCCTTTAGGGAAGCTGTAGAATGAAGWGCTATTCACTGCAAGGGAGAATTCTATGACATTTCCCCAAGATAGTAAATGTAAGCAAGAATTGCACAGGTAYTAATCTGGCATAAAGTTACATTGTTTTAGGGGAATCTGTCTATTTTGCAGTTTCTGGATGGAGGAAAAGTCCAGCAAAGCACTCAGACTGTCTGCCATTTTCTGAAGGTTTGCCAATAATTATATCCCTCTTTTGAAATGATCTACAAGTAATTCAAGTTGATGGGAATGTGAGATGTGCCAAATGATTTGGCAAAATATCAGGCACCTCTGAACATGGAGGCTCCTGCTGACCTGCTATAGAAAATGACACAATGTKGTGTGACTGACACTGCATAACATTAAGCAGCATGTAGGAAATTGGAAAATGCAGTGTTTTCAAGGCTAAGGTATTGAGGAAAAATGCATTTTTGATGGATGCCTGCTTGGAAGAAATCTTGCTGTTTGTGAAATGTCGTTTTGGCCTTTTGCAGTATTGGAGGACAGAGAATGGATTTTATGTCTGGATATTAGCCTTGGCTCTGATCAGCTATAAGATGCAGTTGAAGATACTGTGAAATATGGTAAATTGTTGAGTAAACAGCTGGATCTATGTAAGGTCTGCTCTATATTTAGAGATAAGRAAGTGAAATTTCTCTTAACAGACTGAATCAAAAGCTTAAATCAAAACATCATAAAATTAGCTGTTATCAAAGACTGGCTTCTCTCTTGGATTCAGAGTTTTGTGCTGAAATTTAAATATTCTCTATTATTATTACCTCACCCATGCGCTGATCTTCCTGCCATGAACCCAACTGTTCTCAGAGTAAGGAGATACAGAGTGTCAGTCTGAGCTACAGAAAGATGGATGTGCTGGTGCAGAAGTGAAGAGCATTTCCCAGTTACTCTATTCTCCTGTGAATGGAGGCTGATGGGGATGATTTACCAGCTTGCCAAAATGTCCTAAAAATGCTTAATTGTCCCTATAAAGTGTATCTGATTTTTTTTGTACTTTTTTGTTGTGATTAGAATAAAGAAAAGGGACAAGCAGAAGCTGCATAGCTAATAGGATCTTACACACTTGGGTTCAGATTAAGWGCCTGTGGAAACAGATGGAAATTTTGGACCAAAACCCTATGAAGGCAGCTTAAAATTTTAAGACTATCAACCTTGTCATACAAGGAACTGAAATGATTGAGTGTAGTATTSATATATTACAGCTAATTTAATTTGTGTTTCTAATAATTTTGATTTTTCAGTAGGCAAAAAATACATTTTTTTGGTGCGGTGGAGAATTTTCATAATTTTTGGTTTTGTTTGGAGCAAAACACTAAGCAAGTTGCAAGTACTTTAGGAGAAATTCAGGAAGCATTAGTTCAGAAACAGTTGTGTGTCTTTTCTACACTTGTTTAGGGCTGTAGTGATTTACATACCAGTGATATTTCACTTCTGTSCTGTTTCAGCTGCCCTTCTTGGGAAGACTGGAGCCAAGCCTCTCTCCAGTGCTCACCTAGCTCTTCAGTACTTTCATAGGTATCCTGCTGAATTTTGTGTGTTACAACATTGAGATCTGGGTACAGCGCCAAATGAAAGGGAAATTGTGCCTTGTTCTTATTCCCTAGGAAGGGAGGATAGTCTACATTTCAGTTTAGCTCACTGAGATTAGACTATTGCACAAGAGATTCCTTAGGGGAATGGGAGCAATTGAAAGAGTATAAATGAGAGGGGAAGAGATACTGTCATCTACATCCAAAAAAATGCCCTACATTGGCAGTGAGAACAGAAGTGAACTATGTGATAGCAGTTCACTGGTATTATCCACCTCTTATTTCTCTGATTGGGTACTTGAGCTAGAAGCTCTATAGAGCTGTCTGAGCTGTGTCACATGTGAGAACACTCAGGGGATTTGATAAAGGCAGTTCATTAGGTAAAGCAAAAGCTGAATGCACAAGCAAAGCAAAATAAGGAATTCATTCTCTGCTTCGTCTGGAAAGTTGGAGTTTTGGCCATCTTCAGCGAAGCTGAGCTTCACTATATGTAAAGGCTGCTTGGAAATCCTAAGGCTGTAATTCCAAACATCTCCCTTTTCTTTCTTTGCACCACCTTCACATGCTGAGCATGATGCTGTATGATAGGGGATATCCCTGTGGTCAGCTGAGGCCAGCTGTCCTGGCTGTGCCCCCTCCCAGATTTTCCTGCACCCCCAGGCTCCTTACTTGCAGGGCAGCAGGACAAATGGAAAAGGCCTTGATCCTGTGTCAGCATGAACCAGCAACAGCTAAAACATTCCTGCCATCTTCAACACTCTTGTGGTCAACTATCCCAACCACAGACACACTAGGTTCAATGRTATTATTATGGTTTGCTGTATTTTTTATATAACAAGCATTTCTAGTGCCCTTGCCACTGTCTCCCATGACTGCCATGATCTCATAGGACAGCAGCTCTGGTGTAACATTTTTGTTTCTGTACACTTAAAACTGTTAAACTGCTTCACAAAAACCTGGTACTGTCAAAGATGTGRGATCAAACACGTACCGAACCTTCTTTTTTGCATATTTTGTGAGTTGTTTTGATGCACGGTAGCACATGTGTGGTAGAGAATATGAACCCAAATAAAGAGGGAAAGGGAATCACATATCTTATGAGCAGTCTTTAAAAATAGAGCATAAATATTTGATGAAAGTTAATCAGTATTACTGTGAGGTTTCCTCTCCACCATTACTTCCCTGTTTTTTCAACACTATTTTTATGTACAATTTGGTTTTAAACCTGAAGATTTCTACAACCTTTCCCATCTTTCATCACTGGCGCAAATTAAACTGAGAAGTTAGTCATAGTTCTGCTGTTTCATTAACATGTCATTTTAAATGAATTATGATTCCTTATTTTCTAACCATGTTTTCCTATTACTGGTTCTAGGARTAGGTTTCTGGGTAGACATTGTAACTTTTAGAGCTGTAAATTTAGTATTTTTTCCTGAGTCTTTTTTTGTGCAATTCTTTTCCCTCTAAGCCAATGTTTGTTACTAGGTTTGTAGAATCTCCTCAGATGTATGTAAATTACCTATAGGTGGAATATGGTATTAAAGATGACTCTTCATATGTTGAAGTCAATGAGGATAACTCTTGGATGCATAATTATTCATCTATTTAATTCTTTGTGAGATTGAAACCTAAGATTGCAGCAATTATTTTAAGCTTATTGTTTTTGTGTCAGTTAATGTTGAGGGGACTGAAGTGATTTATTTTTTGGGGTGAATAAGTAGTTAGCTTGTATTAGTTGGAATAGGGTTGGTAAGGGATAATTTCGTAACCTAAATGATGTAAATGGAGKTGGGTTTTTAGAGTCCTTTTAAGAGAAATTGAGAACTTAATTGATAATTTTTTTTTTCTTCCTTCCTGCTTATATTTTTAATGTGGCAGCAGTGTAGTTTTCTGTTTGATTGTGAAGAGATAACCATGTTTGGAAGCTGTTTGCCAGACTCCACCAGGAACTTGCTCATCTGGTTTTTTGCCTCGTCAGCATGGTTTCAAGTGTCGTGAGTGCCAGAAAGTTTGCCAGCTCAGTCTCATTTCTAAGAAGTATAAAGTACTACCAAGCCTTTTATTTTCTGACATGAGCAAATGGAAAAGTTCAGTTTAGTCTGAACCCCATAGCTTTATTAAGTCATTAAGTGGGAAGGCAACAGCTCTGAGCTGACACCGTTCTAGATGGGGCGTGTAGGTGGTGCAAAGTTACCTCTGTCACCCTTCTGTGAGAACCTGTCTGCAGGGGCTGGGGGTGAGAGGTGTCATTGCTGTTGTGGTGACAGCTTCTTGGTGCTGGTCTTCACTTCTTGAAGAGCTGGAATGATAACTGCTGTGGGGCAGCGTCATGAACATGGAAACTCTTGGTTTAGCTTTAGCATGCAGCCTCCCTCCTCATTCACTCAGCAACCTGGTGAAGATATACACAGGCTCTGTGCAACCCAGCAGGGCACTGGCAGGAGCTGGAAATACAAGTGCAGATGAAGTATGAAATGCTCAAAGCAGGATCATGTTAGCTTACAAAAATTAAGCCATAATCTATGGTAATCATAGGTGTAAACAAAATTAATTTATTTTTCAATTTGGGCAACAAAGAATTTACTACTTTTTATTGTCGAGGTTGGAACAACACTTGGGCTAATTTTCTTTTTTTTCAGTTCTCATTAGCCCATAGTAATGATGGATTTCTGCCAAGCAATAAACAGTGCCATTTTCAATTGCTTTTGGGCTTATTTCTTTTCCTTACACTGATGTAAATGGTGAAGGTAATTTTCATTTTAATTTTTGTTCATGCTTAGTGATCTTGGCCAGCCAAAGCMTTATGTCCCATTTAATTCTGAGGCAAGACTGGGCTCAGTCATGCCTGTGAAAACTTGTCAGTTTTCCAGCCATTCATGTTCACAGCCAAGGAGTAGGAAAAATGTCTGCAGCTGAGTGCTGCTCCTCCCCCGGATTGCTTTTGTCTCTTGTTTTGAGCACTCTCCTTATGCAACGTGCTTTGGCTATGACGTTGTGCTAACTCCAGAAAGGCTTTCTCCCTTCAAAGTCATTATTGCCTATTATATTCTTCCTGCCTCAAGAGCTGTTCTGATTATWCAAAGAGAACTGGCTTTTCATATAAATAGACATACAAATCACAGCATGCATAAACTTTGAGAAGACAAAAACTAACTTTCTGTCATTTGATGTTAATATCCTCTGTATGTTTTCTGTATGAAAGGGATTTATAGTTTTGGTTTTAGCTRGATTCTTTTAGTACTTCTGTTTTTCCTAGTCACAGAAATGGATATGATATAGTCATGCTGAAATGCCAAAATAGTCACTGCTGGTTTAAAGTTGTGGCAGGATTTGTTCTTTGAATTATGTATTTTAGCTTCTTTAGGAGTTCAAGGAGTACTTTCTTTATTAAAATACTGCTACATAAAAGGAGTAAATGGAAAATTGAAGTTGCAATTAAATGTCTGTGGAAGAACAGGCATCTCTGAACAACTTATTATTTTAGCTGCGATATAGAAGGACATTCTTTCCAGCTGAGAAGAATGTTAATGGTGCCAATTACCCACTTTATGACAATGAGTGAGGAAGGCTGGAATGCAGGGTTCTTTTTCTGAGAATCACGTGACTGCATGAGTGATGTTCCAATAACTTTAGTAAGATCCACATGATAGAGCTGATTTTCAAACAATACGAATCATCCCCCTTTATTCTGAGATGAAAGTGTTAGAAGGTCCGATAGTGTATCCATTGTGGGGGGAGGCAGTCCTTGAATGATGAGTATTCAYTTAAGTGGTGTGACATGTGGCATGAGACAATACTGGCAGTAAGGATATTCTGGGGGATAAGCACTGGTTTGTGGGATTGGCAWTGACCTGCTCTCTGCAGCCGGACTGTGCTGGAAGCTCCCAGTAGTGGGGAGGTGTGTATTCTCCAGATGACCAAGAGGGTCTGGACTGGGTGAGTTGTTGTGGTACAAGCTCTTCAAAGGGTGCAGTGTTGGTATTGCAAGTATAGCCTCTAATGAGCTCAACTCCTTGTCCTCCTGCAACTGGGTTTGGTAAAGTGGATAAATCAAACACCACATAGGACACTGCAATGGCATTCCAGGAATGAATTAACAGATCTTGAGGCTCCTTACATGTAAAGAAGCTCTGCTGAATGGCACAAAAGGTTTTGCTTGTGGAAACTGGTGAAKCTCCATTGCATTAAAATATAGTGACTTTAAACTTAAAATATAACACGTGTTTCTGTGTGAAGTTATAGACTTTTTTGTAGTTTCCTGCCTGCTGAGAGGAAAGTACAAACCCCCTGGCTGCAGAAAAGTGGCAGAGGATTGGGAAAAGGCATTGAAGTAGAAATTGGTTTTCCATGTGGGATGAGCAKTTTGAGAGAAGCTGGAACACTAAATATAGAGGAAGGAAGTAGTGGATGTCTCACTGCTCTCACGCTGGTTATGCACACAACATTGCATTTCAATTTAGAAAGAGTATGTTAGCGTGGGCTGCACTGATCAAATTAAAAACAGAAACCATAGAAATGTACTGTAAAACTTCTGCTTGATTAAACATTGTCTCTTATTCCCCAGCCTGCTCACTGCCAGGACAGCTTGTTACAAATCGAGAGCTTGAGCTCAAGCTCCCATCCATTGTTGCTCTGCTGAAAACCTCCCTGACAAATTCTTCCCCTGAGTGAGAGTTCACCAGCAAATTCCAGYAATGCTCTGGGTAGCTGGTGTGTCGTGTAAACTTCTCTCTTAACCCCTGAACTCTGCTGTTTCTAATTTCAGCTGAACACGTGTGACAGGCCAGGGCTGTGGCTTATGAAACCAGCTGTTCTGTGCTAGCACTGCAGCTGTGCTTAGGCCACCAGGCACTGGATCTCATTCCTTTAGTAAAGAAAATGTTTATTCATGTACTCTAGTCTTGGAGTGACAGGATTCATGATGGAGACATGGCATGATTTGTATGTGTTCCTTTCTTTTGTTTCTATGTTTGTTACAAATGTATGTATGGCCCAGTTTTGAGAAGTGGTTCAATAATAATATGACTCACTTTAAAGCCAATATTCTTCTGGCTACTGTTTATGTCTAGCTGCAGCAGCAACTTAGCCATTAAAAAGAGAAAAAAAAAAGCCAAGGGAAAGGGCAGATATTTTGCTTTTCTGTCTAGATCTGGTCAGATTACTTCAGTTCTGCAATATTTTTTTACAAATCTGTGGTTTCTATTATTGGCATAGATCTGCTGTTGGAGACATTTGTCTGACCTTTTTGTTTAAAGTCCATCAGAATTCCATGCTTATTATTTAGATTTGATAACTGGAGGGATTAAGTTATATTTGGACATCATAGCACAATTGAGTTCCGCAATTATTTACATCTCCTTTTGTTCTCGGTAAGTTATCTGTAGTTTTTCTGCTTTCTTTGCAAATAAAAGATAAAAGAATTGATTATTTTCCTGCATTTTTTTCTTTGTTTTCTGGCTTTTGGTTGAATTAAATTTAATAAGTGGCTGCATTCTTTTGGAGATAGTTTTTTACTTATTCTAGCTCATGACTCAGCTGTATTTCCAAAGGCTGCATTTGGTGCTCATTCTCCCCCCACCTCCTGGAAGTGAAGAATATTTGGAAGGAGAGATTTTGAAATACATTTTTAGTTCAGTAGCTTTGAATACTGAGCTTTAATTGGCATGGCCAAATTCGAGTTCATAGCATCCAAGCATACAGAAGTGACTCASTCTTAGCTAAAATTGCACATACCAGATATGGCATGTGTAGATGCTATTTAAAATGCCACTTATTAAGCTACTCTGKGCTGCCACTTGCTAGTTTAACAGTCCTACTGCCCTCCCTATTTAAATATGCTGCTTATTTATTTGTATTAGTGAGAGATGTTCCCCTGTTTTCTGCYCTGGACACAACACAAGTGTATTTTTTTGCATGAAGGCAGGCAGTGAGGTGGGCCCCTCTGCTGAGTGATCTGGAAATACTTGAACACTTTGGTTTCGATTTTTGTTTGTTTTAGTTTGTTTGTGGTTTGATTGCATGTTTGGGTCTTTTTGTTTGGTTGGTTTTTAAAAATTTACTATTGCACAAAGTCAGGTGGTTTTGTCTTTTATTTTTCTGACTGACAGTCTTGGAGATGAAAAATGTTACAGGCTTAGGAAGAAGACTGTCAGTGGCTTCTAGCCCTAATTTCTCTCAGGCCTTCATTTTTATGGTACACACTCTCTGCAGAAGAAAAATTTTAAAAACCCCTCCAAAAATGAAATTAAATGCAAAGAACAAAACARCAGCCCTGTAGAAATCAAGTACTTACTGGTGCATATGTTTTTTGTTGTCTGATTTGAGTGGTGCATTTTTTTTTCTGAGTCTTCAGCTGTCTATTAAGGTGATAAGTAGTAGTAAGAAAGGAAAAGGCTGTACTGAAGCTGGTTTAGTTTTCCTTTTGTGAGTGAAGAATAGAAACTGGAACAGCCGGGCAAGATACTGAAATTAGGAAATAATGCAGAAAGGATTTCAGTGTTCATATAAGAGAGGGAAGTAGCAAAATGAAGCAGTTTTGTTGCTGTATAACAAGAGTTTATGCTGACCTGCAAGAAAGGTGTGAGGGCCTGAGGACCTCAGAGTCCTGGCTTGCCTTTGCAGTGGAGAGGGGCTGAGCAATGGTATGGTTTTTCCTCTTACAAATTGGTTCCTTTCCCCCTGTTACACTTTCATGTTTTAGTTTTTTTTTTCTGCAAGCAACTTCTCTGTTATGCTTGCCTTCTGTTTAGGCTCTGCCACTGGTGGCTGATGTTTCTCTGTAGAAAAGCTTAAGGCTGAAATACTTATTTAATCTTTGCAAATGTGTATCACAAATCTATAAAGTTTTCTTTTTTRAAATACAATTATCCCTTGAAAGTTTTCATACATATAGATAGAGTGCATTTGAAACCTTGTACCAGATCAATTACCTCTTTCTTTGTCTATTTAATGGTAACTTTCTTTAAATAATATGCTGTGACATCTTTATTATCCTTTAGTGATGAGGACAGTGAACACAATAATAATTTTAAGCCTCAGTAGGTTAATGGAGTTAGGCTTGTCACCATACATTATAAAAGCAATCAAAAGTGTTTTTAATGAGCTTCAGTTGAGTGTGAATCCCAGCTTTACACAGCTCAAACTAGAATGACCCTCAAAGCAGAGCATGTCTTACTGTTTTGGAAACCCAATAGAGGAGGAATTTTCATCTTCTATCACCAAACACAGGCACTTTGACTGTACCACTGAGTACTGCTTGTGTAGAGAAAAGAGAAATTAAATGAAACAATATTTGTGGGCATATTTTTCTTGGCCATATTTTTTCCTGTCTGTATTTGTCATGACTTAAATTTTGACAGGAAATAAATAGGATAAATCAAGGATTTCTTTATTTGGCCAGGCGTCAGATTCCATGTGGTCAATTCAGGCCAAAGAGAATCCATAAACACTGTTAAATAGTTGTGGAAACACTCTTTCCTGTAATGTTCATGATACTCCAAGAAAAATTCTGCTATTTTAAGTTGTGAAAACCTTCTGAATGGGCCTGTTAATTTCAGCTGCTTTATATCAAGTCCCACTTTGCTCTGTTAGGATATTTATAAGTGATCTTGGAGGAATGACATGTTCAGTATTTAATGTATTATGCCTGCATTGCAGCTATCAGAGTGCAAGTGTGTATAACACTGCTGAGGTTGGTAGGAGGAATTCACAATCCTGTACTGCCCAGGTATCTATAGATTTCAAAGTTTTAATCTGGTGGCTTCCCCAAAGTTAAGGATTGGACCTATTTGCCCAAACTTAGTAGACCATTTTTCCTGCTTCAGGATGAGGCGTCTTTCTGTTTTCCTAAACTTTGTAACTGGACTTGGTGATGTCTCTACCTTGCCAATTTTGCCTTTCTCTGTGAGGTCTTGTAATGATCCAACTTATTTTTTCCAATCCATCTAACCTAAAATATRAAACTACTCCATCTGTGGAGAGGGAGGAGAGAAAGAACTTACTGAAATAACTTGTCTTATCTAGTGACAAGCAATGAAACTTGGGGGAACAAGTCATCACTGAGTAKATATTCTCTGATGCTGCTTGCCATTGCTCTGAAGGCATTAATCCTGYCTCTTTGTGCTGTGTGTGTTGTCTCTGAAGAGTTTTCTAATTTAATGTATTTTGATTCTAAGTTTGTAATTATAGCATTGCAGCTGCATATAGGTGTGGAGATGGTTGAATTGTTATTCTACTGTAACTGGGGTGATAAATTCCCTTCCTTTCAAAGTCATTTTCTGGGATGGTTATAATTTTATGGATAACTTATGTGTCTTAAAACCTTGTATTACTTTTGTCTCACAAAATGGCATTTTAAACATGAATCCTATTCTGTGCTATTTGGGATATTATGACTCTGAAAACATGTGCATTGAGAAAATTGTTTGAAAACTCTTCATTCTTCACTAAGATCATCAYCTTTACCACAGTTCAAATTTTGCAGATATATAGTAGATTCATATTGATGCACAAATTTCATGTGACTGGTGTAGAGGATGTAAAGCTCAGGTCTGGATCATGAGCTCTGGAGCTCAGAAGATTTGAAATGACTTGACGTCACAAGTTTGAAGATATGGCTTTTCTGCATATTTAATTTCTAACTCACTTTGGGTGAACATATTTGCTTGTCAATCAGTCCCTGTAAATTTTTCAGATCTCACTGTTTACAGTGTTATTCTCTGTTCTGCAGATGCTGATGATCTGTTATCCATATTCCTGCTAACAGCCTTCTCTGTTCTGTGGGTTTTTTTTTTCCTTTCTCAAATGCCAACTACTCTTTCTCTTCAATTTTCCAGCTAATTAACTTAATTAGGTTAAATCATGGTCTTGGAGGCAGTGATACTGAGGAACCTTTTCTTGGCAGTTCTTTTTCTCTTGAGCAGTTCCTGTGCTTGTTCTTCCTGCTTCCCACCACTTGTTTTCACTGATGTAGCACATTGTAACCAGATTTATGAAAATCAAAGCATCTCTCCTGCCTTTTTTAAAACACCAAGCAATTAATTCGCTGTTCAGTTTCATGGAGCGGCCCCACAAATGGCTACTTTGGCACAACTGGAAGGTGCCAGCAAGTGGGTGGGTGGACAGGAGCTCAAGGCCAACAGGGAAGGGGGAAAGCAAAGACCTGAGCTACCCCTGCTGCTAAAGGAGAGAAATCCTTACGCTCTATTCTCCTTGGCATTTCTGAAGGAAGGTATCCCAGAGCTTGGAGTTTTGTCATGTGTTTTCAGATGGTTTAATGCTAAACACTGCTCCCCACCATCAGCCAACCTTCAAATAAACAACCTCCCCCAAAAATCAAACCAGAAGAACRAAATCTTGCTTTTTGAAGCGTGCAGAACTTTCTTCACTTTTTTCAGCACCATGTTCTAGTCCAAGTGGAGCTGCCTTTAACCCAACAGAAYTGTAGCTTGACTTACTTGCAGTTATGCCATTCACTCAGGAAAATTCCATCAGTGCCACTGTTGATTTCAGCATCCCCCTTCTCTGTGTGGGTGGCACTGGGGAATCATCATGGCCTTTGATGCCTTGTTCACATGGCAGCGTGGTGAACATGTGCACRTGAATTTCTTTAATGCATGGCAAGGTGAAGGGGATGCTGAGAAGGCAGAAAGGTACCACTCAAATTGGCACAGCCATGGGAAGATGTGCTCTTAGAACTACACTTGTAGGTATTTCTTGCTTGGCATACTTAGCATCCCCAGAAGTTTTCTTTTTTTTCAGTTGTTTTAAATTAATAGCTCCATAGAATGCTTAACATCAAATAACAAAATTGACCACTTTTGACTGGTGAAGTTTGGCAGTTTGACTTCCCATTGGAGTTGTTCTTCCTTTCAGTTTTGCTGTTCTAGAAATACTGTTTGGGAGTAGGGGTAGGTCCATGTTGGGAGGCTTCCTCTCTTGGATAATAGCCCTGGTATGTGCTGCCTCAGGCAATGCTCTGGTKTGTGCCTAAGTATAGCAACAACCTTTGGAGCCTGCTGTGTTTTGTTTAGAGGCTTGTGTAGGCTATCCTGATGAGGGTTGATGAAAAGCACTCCTCCTCAAAAGTAGCTGTGGGAGATTTTAAGGAAATCAATGGGAATTATCACCTACAAGAAGGGCACAGGTAACAAAGATGGCCAATTTACTTCAGGGTTTGCTCTATGGTGTTATTTCTTCCCATAAAGCACTGCACTGATGTTAATTAAAATGAGACAAAAGACAGCAAATAACTGTTTTGCTCTGAAAGATGTGAACAAAAACTTAGTTACATTTTTTGTTGTGGCTGCAGCTAGTTTATTCTAATCTCTTTAAATYCCTACAATATGGGTGGGATTGAAGTTAAAAACCATATTGCTTAACAAGATTACAAGGGTGTTTACCCTCATTACCTGGGCCCTGTCAATGTGACTGGGTCACCAAGTCATCAGTGTGTTTGATTATACTGCACTGAGACTAATTAAATTGTGCTAGAGCWGTTGGAAGCCATAAAAAGGAGCTGTTTCTCAGAAGCTTTTAATGCTAGCGCTGCTTTGTGACTTTCTGAATGAGCACTGATTGAGTACAATATATGCTTGTCTGCAGATTCAAATCCACAAATCTTTATTTCTATTTTACATTTTATGATTGGTGTGAGAGAGCACTGGTTTGGCTTTTTTTTTTCYCTTTCTCTTTCACTTCTCTAATGTTTAACCTTGAAGTCACTCCAGTTGTGCAGAATTTCAAATATTTAGTTCTGAAGGGAAATTTAGAAACCTAAATAWTTCTTCTGCTTACTTTCACATTCTTAAGCCTTTGTTTACTTTGCCMATGGCCCTCAGATATACAATTTTGTCTGAAATAATGTCTTTTGTTACATRATTGCACTTTAAAAACAGGGCAAAATATGAATGCATTATTGGGGAATTTAATTTGTAATTCCTCTCCTCCTTTGCCATATGGTTAATAACTKTTTATGCATAACTATAGCCTTGGCCTAATTGAAAGATTCCTCTTATACCCAACCTGTTTTCCAAGGCTGCTCCTTTGCTGTGTGGCCATGCCAGGTTCTGACTGGCAGTGCGCTGGTGGGATGGGACCTGCAGACAGTAATATCTGTAACTAACTCAGTATCACTTGGTTTATTTTTGGTAGTCCTGGCTTTACTTGCTTTAACATTTGCCTTTTTCTTTCTGCCCTTGAAAATAGAATGCAGCAAAGTAACAGAGAGAACAAATTTTCATCTTCATATTTTTTTACATGAAGAAATAGTGTCCAGTATTTCTAATTAWTTCTTTTAATAATAATTGTAGTGCCCTAGAAATTCTTCTAAATGAAGAAGTTTGTGTAAATTTCATTGCATATGATTTTTTCTTTCTCAAAGACAGTGATGAATAAACACTGCTTTATAAAAACCCTCTTTTCCTGCTCATATAAAGCTTTATATAAACTATTTTTTATCCACGTTGTCTTGGGAATATCATACTTCATTTTCATTGGATGTATTTTGAAAGGTTTTTCAGTCTCTGGATAATCTCTGGAGTCTTTTGTTCTTGAAGCATTATTCTTTCTCATCTATATCTTTGTTTTATACGCACTGACATCCTAATCCTGCTAGATCAGAGATTTCTAATTTTGTACTTGCAGAGCATTTAAGTACATTTAATGGCTTCATAGCAGCATAGACCTAAAGAGCTGGCACCTTTTTAGTACAGACCTGCAGAACAAGGACTTCTGATTCATACAGAGCTGTGCAAATTCCTCCTGTCAAGGGATATGCAAGAGTAGAGCTGGTTTATAACTATGGCAAGCAGCAATGGATTGCTCCTTAAAAGTCTCATCGTTTGCCCTGTTGTGTGGTATCACGTTTACACTGGCAAATCTCCCCTCAGCAAACCTCAGCGCTGCTCACCCCRGCTGAACTTTTGTTTCTCTCCTTTCCCATCTCTGCTATCTCACAGAGCTGTGAGAGCTCTCCATGGGAGAGCTGGAGCTGTGTGTGTGCTCTCCATGGGAAATGTGATGGGGTAAAAGCTGGGGTTTAAATACTTTAATWGTGAAACCTGGGTGAGTTTTATCACATGGTAATCACTCCAGGCATATCAATGTTCAGTGAATTTTGAGATTTTGGTACAGGATTGTCCAACCTTGATCTCTGTGTAATTGCACTTTGTCTGTGTTATTAGTGTTTCTCAAGATGATTTTAGGTACCATTTAAAAATTAGCCTACTTGCTTTTTTAATTTTTATATTTCTCTCTTCTTTTTCTTTTTTYACTCTCTTTATATGCATCCTGCATGTATGCTTGTGTGACCAGGAACTGATATTACCAAGGTGTGTATAAGGTGGTGATAAATCTTTACTAGGATTATATATTTTCACGACTGATTCTATGCAGTTCTTAAAACCTGTCTGAAAAGGGAATGACTGATATGTATAAATAAGAGGGCAGAGTCTCCAAGTACACTTATATTGCAAATTTTGCCATCCAGTATAATAGAAATAACATTACACTCAGTATGATACTTCATTTGAAATCATCACAGATAAATGTGTGTGTGATTATTTGATATATTATTGTTTCTTTTGCTTGTGGACTCTGAGATGAGCATTWGAAATCCTTCATATGGTTAATCACCTAAATCTACAGGATCTAATTTATGTGGCTGAGTATGGATTCAGCAATCCAGTTTTAAGCATCTGCTTTTGGCTGTACTCATCTTTAGCCTTCTTTTCTTATTTTAAGGAGTAATTTAACCTTTTTGTTGAAAATTCTTTTCAACTGGATTAATTTCAAAAGGAAATGGTTACACAGTTTAACGTAAACAATTATTTTTCTTCATATTGTCTCTGAGACCAAAATAATGGCACGTGAATGAGTGCTTCTTTTTGCTTTTTTTTTAGCACTGGACCAGATAAAAAGTAGTTAAAATCTATGTCAATGTTATTTTGTTCAGCTTTAAGTAGTTTCCACTCTCTTTTTCACTCAGCAGAATAAACCAGACCCATCTGACCCAGAGCCAAGAATAACAGTAATGCCTCCTCTGTCTTCTCCATTCTCTTCCCTCTCTCACAGAAAGAAAAACAGTATTTTTTTTTTATTATTTGGTAAGCCCAAACAAGTTAAGACCCTGCATCAAATATTTTTTGATGACTTCTGAACTATGATAACATATTTAGTGTTGATAATGTGACAAATAGTTTACGAATGTCGTGCTTGTAAAAGTTTCCGTTGCCTTTCTCTGGTTGGAAACACTGCCAGAATGCCTGACTAATCACTAGAACAGCTATTGGGCTGCAGATGAAGTCAATATTTGCTTGTGCTTCAAGTTGTGGTTATGTTTGTGTGGGAGCTTAAAACAGTGTCAATAAATTATATGAAGTCATCTTTCTTTACGTGGAGCGCAATAGTAACTAAGGCAGTGTTAGAGGCACTGTATTGCAATGGTACACAAGAAATATGCTGCTTGTGTACAKTCTTCTCAAATATGACACTGAACTAAACCTGAATTTACACGATTTTCACTTTAATAGTTAATGTTAGTGAAGTCTCAAGGGCTTAAAGAGTAAAAAACAACAAACCCCAAATATGCTTATGTGTTAGTGCAAGAACTAAAACTTACTACTCTAGCTTAATAAATCTGGCCAGAATTTTTTTAAATTTTTTTTTTTAGATTCCTTTTTTCCATTGTTTTYGCTTTAATTTTGTATTAAAAGCCCAATTAAAAATACATGCTGGGGTGCAACGAAGGAAGAACTCTTGAGCCATATTTGGATTCTAGCTTATGGTCTTCKAGATTCTTTTGGAGAAGATGTTTGGAATTAGGTGACTGGAAAGTTCACATGTTCTATGCTCATTCCTGCTGCTGGCAAAAGGAAAAAAGCAGGACTTTTTGATATTTTACTTGTACATTGAAGTAAAATGATGGAGGGGAAGAGGGAGGGTACAGACTCAGTATATACTGCCACACAAATTTGCATMCATATGAGATCTCTGGTGTACGAACAGCAGCTTTCACAGCCATCTGTTCTTTTGTTGGGGCTGCAGCAACTTGCATCAGTTTCAAATATTCACTGATGTGGGCTAAACATGTTTAATAAGCCCCTGCTGAAACCACAGGTTACAGGAAGTCAATCCTGTATTGTTACTAGGCAAATCTGGATGATTATTGTGGTGTACGTCCAATCAGCAGGCTTTTGTCCATGCTTTTTTATGGGGAAGATTGTGGCTGTTTTGACATGTTTATCTGCTTGTATTGCCATATTTAGAGATCAGGGAGTTTTATTGCAGTGAGAGGAGGAGATCTGCTGTAGCTGGGGTCAAGAGCTCTGCCCTTTTAAGTGGGCAAAAATCTAGGGAGGGAGCAGAGGTTGACAACGTGATACGATATTTCTTTACAAAGGAAAAATGGGTTTGAGAAGGATGCAATCAAAATATTTCTCAAACTAAACCTCTGAAACTGTGGTGCTGTCCAGGAGCTGACTTGGACTCTTCAGTCTTTAGACAGGAGTCTGTAGATGTCTCTTATCTGTCAGTCAGCCCTGTGGCTAGAGGGCTATGGTGCAAGCATTYGGATCTAGTGCTCTCTAATGCACTCTACATCCCTTCAGATAAAATCCATYTCTTTCGTTGTTCCTATAAATTAATATTAGGAAAGGATTTAGCCCAGATCCTCTCTTATTGAATTTTACCAAGTCCCTCAAGCAAAACACCCAAAACGCAGAAGATTGTTAGAATGCTTGAAAGTAACTTGTCTTGGCTATTGATTTTTCTCTGTGGTGTGGGAAAGGATGGGCCCTTTGGTTTCATTATAATCATGCCTCTTTTTGTTTTGTGTCTGTCTTGTGTTTTACCACTCCCTTTCAGATCCCTGTTACATTTCTCATTTTGAAAATGTAAAACACTCAGGCAGAAAACCTAAACAGAATGTTACTTTCTGGGGAAATACTGACTAACATATTTTCRCTTCAGACCTTTACTCTGGGCTCACATAGGAATGGGAAGGTAATAATTTTATACTTAGTTGGTGGTGTTAACTTCATCCCAATTTCTGATTTTTTACTAGTTACCTCACAGATTTGAGTATCTGTCTGTAACTGTGAATGTGTTGTCAGAAGTTGCTAACAAGCACGTATAAGTGCGAAAACCAAAGTATCAATATTTTTAATCAAACCCATTCCTAAATTATCATAGGATGTGAATGAATATGTATCTAGTTTGCCATTACCATATTTCCAGTGATGTCCCTGTTAGGGAGAGCTATGACCACCCTGTGACCCAGTGAGCTCCAGCAGGTGTTTGTGTCTAAAATACAGCAAAAAGAATGAATTGCAGAACTCAAACAAGGAAGAAATTCTTCAGAGAGGAAAAATGTCAGGCTTATATTTTTTCCTAAGCTTATATTTATAGATTTCTGAATAAAACTTTGYCTTTTAAACCTCCTACCATAGTTTTCTTAAAAGTGCTTAATCTAAGGAATGTAAAGTATTATTCCATGTCTGCTTGTTCATTTAAGACAGATCTGAAGAGGGTAAAAACCTTACTTGCAGACATATTGGAAATATATGGCACCTTAAAACATGGGAAGCTCCTTATCAAAATAAATGGCATAGAAAAAATTTGTTTCATATTGAAATCAACATCTGTGAGAGGACTAATAAATCCATGATGAAACGAGAGTCTTTCAATCATATGCAATCAAGCCTTGTATAGCTGCTGAAAATGTACAGCGTAAATCCAAGCTATTTTGATTATTTGTGCTCTGCAAGATTCAGTTATCGTATCRTAATTAATACTTTGTCAATCCAGTTAAAACCAAATTGATTTCTCCCGCTCCTTAAATTACAAAGATGATAGTTTGATATAGTTTGGAGGAAAGTGTAACTGATGATTGCTTTTGATGGGAGTGACTTCATCTCCGTGTCCTTTTCTTCCAAAGGTTCCATCAGAGAAAAAGTCAGCTTCTTGATTTAAGTATGGGATTTCGCAAATTTGAAGTTGCTTAATTAATGCAGACTATCATAACTCAGTCATCCTATAGCTGTATGGGCATATCCAGTGTGGTGCAGATTTTCAGACAATGTTTTGAAAGCAATTTTCAATTTATTCCTGGTTGCCAGAGATTTTTGTGTACTTGCTGTCCCCATGCAGCTGATCAGACCTCAGTGGAGTTTTTAACTGTGTAGCTTTTGGAAAATCAATCAAAAACTGTTGCAAYGAATTTCATTTAATGAGGGGTTAAAAGGGAAAGCTGGGACTCTTGAACACCTGCCTGAAGTAGCTGGAATAAACAGGCAAACCCAAAGATGAATAGTCGTTTTAAGGGATTAGGAACACTAAGTCTTTACAGTAAATATTTCAGTTTTAATGTATATAGCATCTAGTYACATAAACAAAATTTGTGTATGTGGCTGAACTGTATTTAATCRTGAAGCGAGCCAAAGTCACACTGATGAACAAGCAGTTGTACATGMACAATTTAAACCTGTGGATCATGAGAACTGGAGATTTTAGGCTTTGGGATTAATCTGATTTTGTGTTCTAATTTGCATATTAATGATTATGCACCATAATTTGCATATATGACATGATCTCTAACATCAGGTCTTAGCCTAACAACGTATTTCCTCAGCAAGAAGCCAAATGACTGTGCTTTCATCTTACAAATGCTGGAAGCCAATGCACTAGAATTAGATAAAATCTCTGTACTGCGAGTAACTGGAGCAAAGTGACCCTGCCACCTTTCAGTCTGTAAAAGCTGTTTGTAATTTCTTGGAATGACTCCCTTCCCACAGAGATAATATTTGGAGATAGTATTGAAGGTTAGCACTCCTACATACCTTAGGTCAATGCTCTTTTGTAGCTGGATGTTCCTCTGCCTTCTCTGTAGTTCAAATCCTGGGGCAAATTGGACCAATAACTTTGTTCAGCATTTCTCTAGAAAGGCTTGTGTTTAGTTCCCTTTGGGAAGATGATGGCTCACTCCCAAGACCTGTGACATCAGGGAGCTTCCTTTAAAGGGGTTAGAAATCCCCTCTTCTGTCCATCCCAACTTCCACAAGCCTTGGTTCCAGAGGCCGGTGCCTGGGACTGGCAGGAGGAGGGCTGAGAGCAGCCATGAAGGGCTGCCCAGAGATGGGATGTGATGAGGGAAGATGATCTGGCTGGAGCAACTGGGAGACACAGTCCCACCAGTAGATTGAGACTTTTCTGTGGGATTCATGGTTTAGGAATACTGAGGAAGCAGCTGTGCCTCTCTTTATTTTTGCATTATATCCTTTTCCCAAAACACTGTCCTTGTTTTCATTTGTCACAATAGAATTTCCTTACTTTTCACAATCTGTTATAACTAAAGAAATCCCATCCCACTTTGCCAGTCTCCATATGTACTGCTTTCCCTGGGCTCCTRCTGTTCTTTCCAGTTGTTCTTGTTRATGTTTGRATGCACTCTTTGGTCTGGTGTGTCTAGAAAAAGTGCAGCCCAGCTTCTGCTCCAGTAAGTTTTAAGAGATGATGGATGGAAGATTAACGTACCACAGACTTTCYAGGACTTAGAAAAAGACTATGTGCRGACTTGCAAAAGGCCACTAGAATAGAATTATTCTGATTAATTCGGGACTTTTATTGCATTTTTATACTCTTTCAAAGTGCCTGAGATAAAAGGCTGTGGCTGCTACCCTGATTCTAGAAAAAWAAGTAGGAGGATGAGTTGGAAAGGAAAAGCACATTCAAGCCTTAAGTTTAAATGATGAGAAGTTTAGTTGGAAATAAAGGATGTTTCTTGGTACCTTATCTGAAACAGGAAGAAATGTGAGACTTGAAAAACTGATATGCAAAATGCGAGGAATATGACTGACATCAATACTTGTATTGTTTGGCTGGTGTCTTGCAGCGTGTTTTTAATTTTTTTTTGTCTGTTTGTTTTATTTTTGTACATTKTGTCAAGGAAATCTGGAATGTTAATGTTTTCTGTGAGATAATGAACAGCTGCTTAAGGCTTATTTTCTTGGCTTTTCTAATGAGATTATTGTTTTTTTTAGATCTTTTAGTCCCTGTAGAGTTGACAAGAGGTGAAGTTTCATTGTTCCAGTTTGTTTAGGACCTCCAAATATGACCTAGGATTCTACTTCTTAAATATAATARCCACAGAGCAAAAGCACAGATGCTRCATCCCCTTCTGCTCACCTCCAAATGTTTTGCATGTAAATAACMCCTTCCTTCCCCCTTCCTGAAACAGGAACTCTGGTCATAGTTCTAGCAATTTCTGGTTAGCTCTWTTCTGCACAGGGAAGTTTACACACTGTCCTGGCACAACTCTTGATAACGGAAGTTGCTGTTTCTGCTTTAAGTTATATTCAGCTGATTTAGTGAAGCACTTAACTCATAGCGTCCAACACATCAAACCCCTCAAGCATTAAGGTCTGGTTTTGTGGTGGTTGGTTTGTGTTTTTTTTTTTTTTTTTTTTTTTTTTTTCATTCTGTTTTGGGGTTTTTCTCACCCTCTCCCACTCCCTTCGCTCCCTCTCTCAGAAAGTGTTGCCGAGCTCCTGGCTTTACTCAGTCACTGACAGCAGTGGAGCCATGAAGCCTTTTCAGAGCCAGCAGGACAAAGGGTTGTACTCAGATGTTCCTCATTGAAGCTTTATTTGCTGTAACAAATATATTTGGGTCCCCTCATCAAAAGGTCAGGCTTTTATTTATTGGCAAACTAATCCTAATCATCGGGCCAAAAGGATCCTCCACATTCTGGAGGACTGAGCCTGAACTGGAAGAATGTTATTTAAGTTGCTGCAAGTTTTAGGATTCTGGCACATCCTAATATCTCATGTTTTTTAAAATATTTTAATTAACTCAAACAATATAAAATACCCTCAATTAGTGTCTAATAATAGGAAATTAATCTTTATTGTTGTCAGATAAATATGTTCCAAGAGAAACACCAATATCCTTCCTGGCCTACTAGAAATTAGAAATGTTTCCTCGATAAGTCTCTTTACATTAGTCCAAATTTAACTGTCTGATCTGCTGAGGATCCAGCCAGAAAGGGGCAAACCAAAAATGCATCACACTTCGATTATTTTATATTCTTCATTATCTAAGGTGCTGAACTGTCTTTCAGTAGAATTTGTAATAATGTTCCATCAGTCTAGCCTTTTTTTGGATGTTATTGAAAACTTGTGAGTGGGACCATGCCTATTTCCCACAAATAGCAGCAGCAAATTGTGTTGAAATTAATGGTCACATTATACTTCAGAAGGTTATTGATATAATTTTTTTTTTTAAGGTAGGATATTCTATTTAGAACCACATAGCATCACTTGTAATTTAAGTAATGGGCCTGCCTGGTACCTCATTAAAGACCTTTTGTACTGAAAGATAGCAGAAAATGGCAGCGTATGAAATATCATAGGCATCACTGAATAAGACAATTTTCTAGAATGCTTGAAAATGGGACTAAGTGCACTGTCTATGAAGGACAGATACTGARCCTCATTGCAGTGGGCTGTGTCAGAAACAGGCTGAGTGATGGGGCCTGAACTGACAGATGTACTGAAAGATATAATATACTTATTGTTTAATCATGTGGATAGAACAGAAGATAGAAACATTGAGAATAAGAAGATTACAGTAAGAGCTACTGCTTAATCTGAGCAATAGCCTCTGAGGTTTCTTAATCTACTCGGGGAATTGTATAGATGCAGTAAGTCTGACAAGACAAAAAAAAGAATAAAGAATGTTGTAACTAAGTGAAATTCTAGATTTTAATTTCTGTTATTCTACAAGGGATTGAGGAAAGGGAAATAAAAAGAGGAAGGTAAAAAATGTGCCATAGATTCCTGCTGTTCATGATGTACAAAAAAGATGAATGAGTCTAAGATGTGCCATTTTCTGCTTTTGGAAGGATATTAATTGCAGGCTTGGAATCCCCAGCCTTGACTGAGGAGTCAGGAGGACTATGCTGCTGATTGACGTAGTTTGTGGTCAAAGAGCCTCAGCTAGGTCTGAGGAAAATGTGATGAGTACCTGCTCTGTCCCTCAGGGCTGTGGTTTAAAAGTTTGCAAGAAATTAAAGGATGTAAAGACTTGCTTGAGGTGTGTGTGGCTGCTGCCCCTAATGATGTGTGTTGGGTAGGCAGGATAGAAGTAGCTCAGTTTTAATCCATGGGAATTATGTGAGATGGGTGGGAGTGCAGTGAGGGGAAAAAGCAGTCGGTCTTAACATGCCCATCTCATTAATGTTCAAATGTAAACACTCTCTTATGAAGCTGGGCTTTTCAATGAGAATACTTGTGTGGGAGTATATCAATATCACACTTGTGGCCACAGAAACCAGGACAAATAAATGCAAATAAATGTCATTAATATACTGGCAGGTAGAGGGACCTCAGATAAAGCTTCCCCTTATGTACCGCAAGAATAGACTACTTATTGTAACGTGTTTGGAAAATCGTAAATCATTATGATTTATACAAGCCAGAGAATCATATCAGCTATTTATTATTACTAACATAAGTCAGTAATGTTGGAATCTGTGTAAAGTAAACAGATCGCTTTCCYTGACTCATCTGTCATTCAGTTGTTGAATAGCATAACTTAAACAATTCTAGCAACTTTTAGATGTTCATGGAAACATCTAAATTACATCAGTAGGAAAGGTATTTTAGAAAATTTAACTAGATGCCAAAGCATGCAGGTGCTTGTATTTTAATTGCTGAAAAAGGAGGGATTGCTAAACATTAATAACTTTATTTTTATTCATCAGCTTTTGCTTGATACACACTGGTTCCATGAATGCTAAGTAGTGGAATTTTTTKCAGAAATGTTAAAGAACACGGCAATAGACAGTTAAAAACTATAAATGCTTTAAAATCTTCTATTGTATGTATATGGTGCAATAATTTAAATTCTTCCTAGTGTTTTTATGAGGACCCTGGAAAGATTGATATCCAGGTTCAGAAAATCTCATGCCAGAGTTTCTGTAGTATTGAAAATTTGTAAGTCATAAGCATTCAAACAATATAAAAAAAAAATTACTTCTAATACACTTTCCTTGGTAAATGTTTCAAAAATTTCAGCTTCAACTTCTCTTTTGCTTTTGATTCCTCTCTGTCTTATGTTGTTCTCATCCCTTCATCTTCCTGTCATTTCTTACTTACCCTGTGTCTCTGCATTTTCTGAGTTTCTACCCACAAAACCCTGGTTTGAGCTGCTTCTAGAGGTAGTGGTGAGAGGAAGCATGACTGTATTATCATGGGCAACCACAGAAACTTGGGAAGAAGTGTCCTTCAGTGACTGTTGAAAGAGATGGCCAGAAATCATCTTTGTAATTACAGTAAATATTTGTAGGATTTGACATTTGATGATAACTTTTATCTCTCCTGCATGTTTTTGCTTTTAAAGACAGGAGCTCAGAGTTGTTGCATTGAGTGTATCTCAGAGTGTAGTCACTTCCCTACCARGAATAACTGCAGGACTCATTCTTTAAGGTCTAAAGAATAAATCTAAAATGTGTTTAATTAAAGCTTATAGAACTAATGATTTCATCTCCCCTTTGCTTGCCTCTTATTGTCACAAACCCTGCTGGAATATCTTCCCCCGGAGGGCTAACACCAGATTGTTGGTTCACTTATTGCCATTCTGACTTGACTGAATTTGGTGCTTTTGGTACAGACCCATTAGCCCTGCCAGGGGTGCTCCAGGAATATAAAAATAGCAGCAGAACAGGAATATTGTTGTATTTTATRGTTAAATGTAGACAGCCTCCATTCATCCTGAGGGGAATTGTTCTGATTGTGGTATTTGGACGGTCATTTTAGAACATGAAAGTGTTTCTGTGCTGAAAGATGAGAGGAAGATTCTATTAATGAAAAGATGGTTCAAGGTCAGTTCAGTGCCCAAGCATTTTGTGACTAAATGATTACTGAAAAATATTGTTAAAAGCCYTCAAAGTCACCTATCTCACTGGAGTTGGTGTGTCTGAGTGACTCTGTGGATGTTCATGCCAGGCCAGCTTGGCAAACACAGTTCCTTTAAAACTCCCCCTGTTTTCTGTGTCATTTTGATATTCAAGAGTTTCACACTAATAGYGATCCCTCTACTGTTTCCTCCTCCCTCTCAGCAATCCCATAATGTTCCAGTGAGTATTTTTGGTAAAAATTAACAATTTGAAAATATCTGAGGGAAGGTTTCCAGTTTCAAAACTATGGTACGGGTAAATAGAAATTCTTACTTACATATTATTTTTCTTTTAATTTGGTTTTGCCTCTTTAAAATTAGAATTATAATGAAGAATGAACTATTAAGGAATGATTAACTATTAAGTACCTTTAATCCTAAACTGCTTTGCTATCTGTATTAGGCTTATTACATTAAAATACAGAAAATATTTATATTTCAGAACAATTGAGATGAAGGAACAGCGGATAATGTGTAACAAAAAAAGGACTCACTTATCTGGATACAAGATATTGAACAATTACTGTGCAAGCACCAACTAAATCATTCATTCTCTGATTGGTTTGGTTTGTCAGTTGTCGGTGTTTATACAACTAATTCAGAAAAAATATAACATCCACAGGRTTATAATATTCAAAACAGGCTTTGAACTGGTAATCATTTAAATGTAGGAATTTAAATGTTTATCTCCAAGTAATGGGGGTAGTCAATGTATTGCAGACAAGTCTTTGGCCTATAGTAAGTGCAGAATCACATCATCTGTGGTTGTTAGGATTATTGCTTCAATCAGATATGAATAATCATGTGCTTAAGACTTGTGTTAGCAGGGGCAAAATGAAGGCAGATGATTTAAATTGGGTTTCATGTGTGAAGAAGCATTGAGAGTATTAAACTCTTCTAAAAATTCTCAATAAATTTATATATAAAAATCTTCTTTACCATTACATAAAATTATTTTATTTCTGTRTATTATAGGTATTTCCAAAAGAGATGTAGATAGAGGATTTGGACAGGCAGATGCCACTGCTAAGACATCTGTACACTCTTACAAGTTAATTCTGTAACTGTTTTGTAGACCTGGGCGTGATAAGATTTCATTGTAAAGAAGCTTCTCCCACCCTTCGCTTAAAGCTCATTTGTAGTATATTGTGATACAGAGATRGGAAACCCTTGGTTTACTTCAATTTGTTACTGAATTTGTATAAGAAATCCCCAAAACAATGAACAAGGAATAAGTGCTTGCCAGTTTTTATTCTSGTCTGATCTGCTTTGAATTCCTGTCTAAATACTGATGCAGTGGGGAGTGATGTCCATCAGCTGTGCAAGAAAGGAACAGTTAWGAAGTGCACCTGTTGAACTCTTTCTGTTCCCTCTGCATTTGTGGGAAAAGGCTTGTTGATCCATGACTGTTTTCATGGAAAACTGTACAGCTGGGAAGATCAATCTTCCTTGTCAACTATTTAATTCTATGTCTTTGTGTGGCACGGAGTTGAATTGTTTAGCTTGGTAACTCAAGTGCTTCTTTTTTTGCTTGGGTTAATTTTACTGGGCTTTATTTTGGCAGGGGGKGTGGAGTGTCTTTGTTTTTGTTGGGCTTTTGTTTTGTTTTGTTTGGAGGTTGGTTGTTGGCTTTGGTGATGATATTTCTGTGGAAAAATCCAGCTCAAAACTRCATGTTTAAAGCCATATTGAGAACTATTTTTGAAGGAGATCCTGAAACAAATATATCATGCTATCTTTAAATCCAAGTAAGTATCSATCAGTGGAATCTACAGTGTCTGCTTTGTAAACATAGTGTCGGGTGGGTAAGCTGGCAAAGAATTGTTTCCTTAGACCACAGAGAATTATATCAAGTCAAGATCCAGTCATTTATGTCTTAGATAAAACCAATGGAATATTTCCCACATCCCAAAGCTGGTATTTTGAAGAAGGGAGATGAGGAAGACCTTATCAGTAGACAAGACTTGATAAGCTGTAAGCAAAATTCATGTAATCAGCTCCCAGGAACATTCTAGTCATTTAGGGCCCCTAATCAGGGTTTACAGTTCAGTGAGACGAGTGTGAAGGTTACTAAAGCCATTGTGAAATAAAGAAAAATGGAGATAGTTAAAGCAGATTTGTAGTCATTTGTGATATGYGGTTTTGCAATTAACTTGTGCTGTTTTCTATTTATGATCACAACAAACACACTGATTCTGTGATATTGATTGGCACACACCAAATTGAATCTATTTACCTAATCTTCTTAAYAGTCTCTGCATTAAATGGGGGGCAATACTGCTGAATGTAAGAAGGTAAATCAAAGCAGCTGTCTGCTTCCATTTGTGGCATGTAGAATTCTAGACTACAAGGGGTGTTTCACTGCTGGAAAACTTATTTCATAAAGCAACCTAAGGAGACACTGTGAGAGAAAATCTCTTKTTCATTAGAAAACAGCTTTAAAAATACTGCCATAAAAAAAATCCCTGAAAATCACTGGTTGGAGTAAGATGAATTAAGGTTTACATCATAGTTAAGTCTCATTAAGTTTCATTATGTTTTTTATGTTCTTACTGAAGATTTATAAGAGCCATTAACTTACACGTTGCAAGTCTATGACGATGCATCCTTCTCAAAAGAAAAATGGTTATTTTTTGGGTCAGCTTAATGCCAATTTATATATGGCACGTATTCAAGGCTTTTATAATTCTTTGTGCTCTAATCATGTCCCAGGTTCTATTCCTTACTGTACAGTTAAGCTGATAAAATTGTTCTTAAGATGTTTCTAGCTAAGATACTTTTAGCAGATTAAAATGAATAAGCAGGATGAACATCTGTTGAAGTGTACAAAGAACCCTGTATTCAGCAGGCATTTTGTGCAGCCACCTTGGAAGATTTCTGCTCAGTGAATTTTAACATTTCTGGTTACAGATGGTACCTGTTATCATCAYTGTATGGTTATATATGATAAGGTCATTATCCACAGGGGTTCTCCTACATCTAGATGTGTCAGAGGAAAAGGAAAAGCACATATGTGGCCTTGTRCTCTAATTGCTCCAAATTAGGAAAAGTAATATGAATATTCTGGCAAATGTATGCATGAAAAGAAATTTTTAAGATAAAACTTTGGTAGTTATTATAGGATCATCTTGCCAGCAGCTGGAACTGAAGTGTGTCCCAAAACAACATTTGTGGTAAAGATTTTTCCCTTGAAGATAAACAAGGGTTTTCAGAATACTTTAAGAACAGGGATTTGTGAATACTAGAATTTCAGGATTGACTTAATGAAGATTTAATGAGCTGCCTTTTTTTCTTTTTGTGAAGAAAATAATTTTTACTTGTGGATGTAATAACTGGAGTTSAGATTATTCCCAAGTTATATAATGTATTTTTTCCTGTCTTGTAGATGGTCTCTTGCTTCCTGTTTTCTTCTCTAACCCAGTGGCCTGAGGTTTTATTTTGTCACATGTAGTAATTGAAGTGGCCTTTTTTTTTCTTTAATTTTCTTTTTTTTTTCTGTGGATTTTTTTTTTTGTTTGTTTGTTTGATAGAATTCCCAGTGGAAGCATGTGTTAGATGTGTTTGGGAAATAGTAATACTTCCTAGAAAGAAACATCTGCTTTTTCTGGAAATTACTAGGAATCATTGGAGTGCTGATATGCAGTGTCCTGTACATCCTGTAACTGAAGCATCCCAGTTTTCATAACTGGTCAGACAAGTCTCATCCATTGTTTCTGAGGACAGTACAGTATCTGTTTGGAAAGATCTCAGAAAATCTTCTAGGATAGCTCATCTCCATTTCTTCTGAAAATAATACTACCATGATCTGTTTACGTAGGATTGAAGATCAGAAAGTTTGACAGCCTAAAGCTGACCACTTCAATAAAATTTCATTTAGAAACTGAAGCTGAAAACTGGTCCARGGAGTGGTTCCTCAGAATTGACACTGCAATAACATCTTTTGGGTTGATGTTGTTTATGACTTTCATCTCAGAGAGAACATGAACAAGGTCAGGATGCCCAGAGTGCTCAGGAAGGGATACTTTTGAGTGTAGAACTGTACAAGAGTTGGGAACTTTAGAGTTCTGACTGTATGTGGAGAAGGAATATCTGGAGAGGAGAATGATAGAAAAAAGTGTCTTCCTGTACTGCTCTATTTTTTTTTTTTCCCCACTGATCAACCTCAGAAACTGTAGGAAGGTTATTTGGAGCATGTGGAAGACATCTGTGAATGTCTGGGCTGAGCAGCACTGCCCTGCTGCACAAGTGACACTTKTAGTCTGCACTGGCACATCTGGAGGAGCAGGGCAGGGTCAGTAGAAGTTGATGTGATGGGCAGTGGGTCTGTGCTGACCCCCAACCCCCATTGCATCTCTGCTGGTACTGGAACCAGCCCAGCTCCAACAAATCTTGGCTAAGTCAGTCCACACGTCCCTAAGGTCCTGCAGCTCTATGAAAAAGTCTGAGGAACAAAGAAGTGACCAAGTCTTAAATTAAAAAATGGTGTGGAGGCTCTTACATAGGAAAGAATCTGTGTGCTTCTGTTGATTCTGTTTAATTCTGGGAGAAGAGGAGCTGCATCTGGWTAGTGTCAGATTTACTGCATGAAATTCCTTCTCTGTGGCTTTCAAGAAGGGCATGGTACATGCTTCCCTGAGCAGCTGCAGAGAGAAGGGAGTGTTTTAGGCTTTTGGAAAACATTAAAAYGCACTCAACCACTTTTAATTCTGAACTTTGCTATTCTGTCTGCTTTTAGTCATTGGCATAATATTCCCTGGCTGATGTGCTGCTGCTTGGAAAAGGTGTGGGTCTCTTTTCAAACCAGCAAGAAGCACTTGCAGCAATYGCTACTTTACCTGATTCTGTGATGCTCTCCAGTCAGAATGTAGGTGAGAGAGCAAGGAAATGGATGATAGGAGAGTAGGGAATTTTAATGCACTCAAGTTAAGCAGATGAATAGCTATCTCTGGAAAAGCTGGCCCATGCCCAGAACATTATGCAGTATGAAAAGAAGGTCATCCTACTCAGCAGGTTTTCCAGTTACTTAGGGAAGACCTCCTCCCTCTCCATGCTAGTGAAAACTAGCACAACCTCTTTTACTCTCTCGAGGCCGATCAGTCAGGCTACAATTACTCAATTTTCTCTTGAAACTGCTTTCAKAAATTGCTTGAGGGGAGAGGACACACTAAGAGCAGCAATAGGAAAAATGTTTTTAAAAGATGCATTTCTGAACATAAATGAAACTGTTTTGGAGATGTCGATTAAAATTGACTTTTTCAACAAAAATAAGACCTTAACTTTAGTTTCTTTAGATTTGGGGTTCTTTCTTAGTGTGTAGCACACTGTCCTTTTATATTTATTCACTTTAAAATACAGGTATCTATACATCTATAATTTATACSTCATTTATTCTGGAGGGTCTAATTGCCTTATGGTCACAGGATTAAGCAAACATTTTTCAGAAGTGTATGTAATTTATATTTAATAGAAAGAAACTTTGTAATGTTTTGGGAATCTAGAAAAGTTTTTACTTTGGGAATTATTTCATCTCTTGGCTTCTAATGTCTGAAAAACCACACTTTTTAAATGCATGTTTTTTTGTTCATGTGCTAGAAAAAAAGTGGCAAACAAGCCAGCACTTGTATAAACTGGAATACTTTGAAATAACACATGAAAAAGACAGCTCTCTGGCCACTGCTCTTCTTTTAAAGCATGGTTAGTTTATTCTGTATGCTAATTTATCCTACATGGTGAAAAAAACTTTCACACAACCTGAAAATACCGAGCTGCTTTGCTGCTGTGGTTGTGTACCTGCAGAACATACTGAAGTGGTACCCTGGCTTTGCTTTACTGTGACTGCAGCTGAGTTAGGTTTGACATGTGGAGTACCTGATGGCAACCTGAGAATGTATTGGTAGCCCACACCACTACAGGTATCATGAAATAGTGCTCTGCACCATCTGGGAACAGCTTTGTTTATCTGGCTGTTATAGCTCAGAGTATTTTTCCATTCACTGTGAGGAACAAGATAATTGTAGGTAAAATTAACATGTCACTTGAACCAGCACAGAAATTCTTTTATTCCAGAAGGGTGTAGACTTCTCAAGTATAAATAAATACCTGCTTGTGTTTAAGGTTACAAAGAGTTATATATTTGCTGCTGTCTGAATTAAAAGGCATAATTTTGCGCAATTTTCTTTGAGAGTGAAGGTATTTTAGCTTTCTCTCTAGTCCCTTCTGAATTTTGCTTGGCCTCTTGTCTGACTGAGGAAAGAATTGAAGTTAATCTGAAAAATGCTGAAGTATTTGCTSAGAGGTTGCAAAGAGATAAGTGCATCCAAAAAGAGAGCTATTTCTCTTTATTGTGATGCTGTTTTTCACACTAATCTTGAAGGAGTTGGTGCAGTTCCTCTCTCGTAGCCCCCACCGTGACTGACCATATGCGGTAACTCCCTCAGCTGGTTAACCTGGACAACCATTTTGTATTTACACTTTGCAAAGTCTGCAAAAAGCTGACAGGAGCACATGCAATACACCTATCTCATGGGTGTGGGGGGTTATCAAGAAAAACTCACTAAATGTTTTTTCTGTTGGCTGGAAACAAGCATGTAAGGTGAGTCGGAAGGGAGTGGTGTGGGGATGGAGAGGGATTTTATGTACATTAGTTTTAGATGAGTGAATCCACTCAATTCCTTACACTCTTCTGTGGATGAGGATGGTGATAGCAGACACTCCCTCACAAAAGCATAATCTGAATCTGAACAGGAGGATCCTGTCTCTTTATCCACTGAGTGTGTTGAAAACATATGTCTGTTAACGTACTTGGATTGATGTAGGTCGTTGTTAATACTGCAACGCTGCTTCTTTTTAGGAAGCATAAATAGCACTCTACCCTGTTACATGACACAAAAAAGCTTAGACATATAGATAAAATGTATGGGGCTGCTTACTTCTTTGAGTAGTCTGGATCTCCTTGTCAGGGTGTGATATAATTTGTGCAGAAAAAGAAGAAAAAATTAATTTCACTATTTTTTTTTTACCTCTATGGTGGCCAGAAAATGCTTTTTTTGAATTTTATAAACATGCTTTGTTTTCACTGATAACTAAGTATCCAGAATCTAAATAGTCATGGTTGTACAGCYAAATGCAAATCAGCATTGTGTTAAATACTTTTCTCTATGTGGCTGGATTATCCACAGCTATTGCCTGCACAGAGCTGCACTGTGTGCRCTGCTATGTTCAGGATCTTCATGGRATTGTACTACTGAGTTTATAGTCAGAAGATTTAAATTACAGCAACATTTTATTAGAACTTAAATATAGTCACTTTTTAATATATAATTATTAAAATGACTTTCATCAACTGAAATTTCAATATTCATGTAATTATTAAAAGTTACTCATCCTTATTCTTCATAAAAACTTTAAAAGAGACAATACAGGCATTATTTGGCGAGGCATGGGATAAGTTTGTGTGTTTGCAACTTAGATCTTTCTTCCCCAAAGGTGCTGACCTTGACTTTTTAGACCTTTTCTAAATGAGCCATATCCATAAACCCCAGAATTGAGGCCTGTCTTCATCAATGGCATGTCTGTTATCTATGTCAACATTGTAAATTGAACCCAGTCAAACACGCAGCTGTCACCTGAGCTGGTTACAATTTAAGTATTTTAGTGTACATGGGAAATAATTCCATCTGTACTATAATAGTCAACTGTGTAGCAGGGAATAACAATGTTCTAATCAGCTTCCTGGGTTAATTATAACCTTGGCAATCACGAAACTCAGGGAGAATGGGGAAGGGGGATGAGTGGGATTGATAATTGGACATATAGAGGCTTTTGTTSCAGAAGGTGGTTTGACACCATGAGGTCACTGCAGAGACTCCTATGAAGCCATCAGATGGTGCAATGTTTTTGGGACAAACCCCCTGTATTTGTGTAACCCCCTCAGCCATGTCTTCCAAGGAACTGTTCTGTTCTGAACAGGTCTCACAAGCAGACTTGTGTCCACWACAGGTCTCTCAAAACCTAAGCACAAATGTTTCCCTACTTTGGGAAGCCTTGGTGWGTATTAAAAGAACTGAAATTGAAGATTTCTAAGGCTATTTGTCTGTAATCTCCCACATTACATCAACAGGTTCTGCTGTTACTGGTGTGACTGCTGCTCTCTGTCCCTGTCCTGCAAGCCTGCCTCCAAATACGATTCCTGTCCCTTTCAGTCATCTTCTCTCACTGTCAGTAAAAGGGCCCCAGGTCTGGAAGTAAACATTTCCCTGTGTGAGCATTAGAAACAGCTGAACAGGCTGYCTGCTTTTGTTCAGCAAAGTGTGAAGAGCAGTGCCTTCTGTTGGTATTGCTGTGTCCTGAATGTGCAGGGCCAGATTTGCCATCTTTGGGTAGAGCTGCTATATTCCCTAAATTCCATCAAACCAGGAATTATGTACAGAGTGAGCAGGTGTGAGTTGTGGTGCTAATGACAGTCATTATTAGCTCGTAGCTGACATGGAGTGACCTATGGAAATTCACTAGCAAAATAACTTGCTGTTCTGTGAATGCCTTTAGTCTGTTTTCCTGTATTTTTCTCAGCTATGATCTCCATGGTCTGTTTGACAGTGCTGTTGCACAGCATGGAAAATTTCGCCTTTTGTTTTCCACTGGTGAAACACTGGCTGGGGATGGGATAGTGAAAAGGGAATACAAAAGGAAGCTTCAGTAGTTTTGTGTATACACATGATTTGGGAAAAAAATCTTTGTATCAAGTGCAGATCTGTGCATACAGGGAGTCATAAATTAATTTTATCATTAACTTGATTAGAGTAAAAATTGTAAGATTTAACCATAAGAACTGGTTTCAACTTAGTTGCAAACTAATGAAGTGAAGTCATTTATTCCCTTTACTCTTAACACATTATTATGCATGTAGCARCTTGTTCCTAATTCTTCTAGGATTACTCCAGTTTCTCCAGAGACTTGCCAATGAGTAACATTGAAGGCAGCTTGGGCAGGTTGCAGTTTGCCTCGCACACCAATGCAGCAGCTGTGACAATAGTGTGGGCTCCTGGAGCAGGGAGAATTCAGTTATCTGCTCCCCCAGACTGACACTTCTGATGAGTCAGGCTGGATCTGAGGAGTGAAGGCTTCTTAAAGCTGTGATTTCTCTTTCTGTCACCTCCCTCTTTCTGGAAGTTCACTGACATGAAGCTCAGCAATATCAGCTGCAAACGTGACTATGGAAACTTGGCAGGAGATAGTCCCCAACCCCGAGTTTCCATGGTAGGTTGCAAATTCCAAGAGATTTTCTGTGAGCCAACCCTGGCTGTTGCACAAGCAAATGCAGCTGTGCTTTGTCGTCTTCCCCAGATTTGCCTTTGATACTAAACAAATTGAAGATGAAAAATAACATRCAGACATATTGCAGTGAAACAGAAGTCTAAACTTCTGCTATGGAAGTGCAACAGTTATGACAGGGAAACTRAAACATGAGTTTAGAGCACATGGAGCCAAATAGTCCTCTAAGAGGCTGCAGCTGTGCAGACAGTGACACAGTTAAGGAGAACTTAATTCTTTCAGTGGACTTTGAAATTACTGTTGTGGCTAGTTTGGGAGCCAGAGAGCAGTGGAAATCCATTTCTTGTCTCCTTATGCACAGGTTGACAATTGTTAAAGACCTTTTTCTCTGTTTGAAAACAGGTCTTTCTTTATCTACTACTGGACTTTTTCCCATAAAATGAAAAGCCTTTGCGTTGATAACCACCATTAAGTTGCATCTCTGTTGTGTGGTAACTAGCATATTCCCTTCGGCCTGAATGCCTCCCATACTGATCATAGAGCTATAAAACATAATAAATATTCATTGTGCATGTGTCCATAAATGCATTATTTCCTCCTCACACTCAGCTTTCATGGTTGCTGCATGTAACTCACTCAAGGCAGAGTCAGTATCAGAGTGCAAGAGTCAAATGAATTCCACCTTCTTTTTTTTTGGGTCCTGGGGTCAAAAATATGGCATTTTCTATTGAAATGTGACACACACCAGTGTTTGTGTTCTGGCCTTGGTTATCTCCCTTTGCACAGCCTGGAGYAGAACATGCTAATGGTTACATCTACAAAATGTAGCTGTAACTGCAGTAYGTGGTAGGGGAAGGCAATTTTCCTGATGGAGTGTGTTCTTAGCCCAGATTAATGGCTAGCTAAATATACTGTTTACCCTTCTCTTATCCACAATTTCTCTCTCAAGCTGAGAGCATATTCTCTTGTAGCACTTACTCTGTTGCATGTCACTTTTGGAGGTAGATGTGATTTAGCAGCCTTTTGGTGAAGAGTATCTTATTAGCTGGAGATTTCGATAGCAAAATGTTTGGGCAAGGAGTGCGCACTGTAGAATTTTTTTTCAATTTTTTAATGATGTTTCTTATATGCAAAGCAATAGAATGCTTGACAATTTGAAACAGAAATGTGAAYGGCTACCAGGAGAGGCACAAAAAGAGAAGGTAAACAAAAATRTTGGCAAGACCCCAGCTAATTTGATCTAAGCTTTTCTTCTAGCTKATATTTCCTGTAAGGTTCTGGTGATCTGTGTTAAAAATTGTATTTCCCCAAGTGCTTTACTTCATTAAGGTTTTCTTTCTCACTTCTCTCCAGTGAGTGTTTTTCTGTGCTGCCCTGGGTAGAATCCWTGCTGAGAAAGAGGAAAGAGCAGCTGCTTGGTGTATTCTTCAATAGTCAAACACCTGCTGCTGGAGAGGTTCTCAACCCTGTGCTTTTCACCAAGCTTAGAACAAACCAAGCAGGATGGAGCAGGCAAGACTGGGAAACAAGGAACACTGCCTGTTAGAGAAACAGTTGCTTTTCCTCATCTTAGGAAAATGGCTCTTCAGAATAACATGTAATTGGGCATTAATTCCAGGTTTCCTGGGTCTAGTCTGATGTCTAGTCCACAAGCTGCAAGTAGTCGTTTGGAAACTACAGTTAGACTTTGGAAAATCATTAGCATGATTTCCAGTATTGTCACTCCAGGAACAGACTCTAGATTTATTTTATTTTGCTATGATTAGAATCAAGTCAGTGTGAAATTCTGTAGCGTGAAATCAAACTTATTCCTGTTCATAACTAATTAAGATTTACATCSCTAACACCTGACAAGTTGGAACCATGTTGMGATCAAAATAATAGGGAAGMAAACCAAAACCTAATGACTACAATTCTCCTGGTTGGATAGAGATGGTCATAGTATATCAACCTGTGAAAACTTGTGATTAAGTTGAGGCCTGTGCTTCTGTTTAATCTGCTGCCATGGCTCTCCTTGCTGTACTGCTCTCCAGGCATTAAATTCTTAAAAGTATTTGTTCTGATCTTTGTTTTCTCTTCCTGCTCTTAAGCTTTTTTWAATTCTTTCCACTCTTTGGGTCACCAGCATTGAAAAGGGGGAGTGAAAACACTACTGTTCTTGCRAACAGAGGCTGGATGAAATTATGGCTCTTCCCTGTCCTGATATACATCAGGAAATGCATTATTTTTTTCTCTACAATGTATATGATTTTTTTAGAAAAATTGTATAAAGAAAGCTTCACTTAGATGCCTAGAAAGGTGTTAGAAAACTGAAATCTGACACTAGATTTAAATTATTTGGGATCACACTCTTTCTCTTGTTTGCTAATACCAGTGAATGTTGGTACTTTCTGCATTGGAAGGTAATGCTCTGCTCAAGTACAAATCAGATTCAGACTCAAATCATTGAGTTAGAATAAAAGAAGTTATATAATATCTCTACTTTTTTGGTCTCTTGCCCTGAGCAAGACAGGAAGAATAAGCAACTGATCTGTCCCCAAATACAGATGTAAGAATTTGTTTTTTGTTGTCTTAGGATTTCACTGCTTGAGTCATCAGCTTTTTGGTTTGACAGAACACACTGAAAGCAGAACAAGGTTGTAGTCAGCAGAATTCTAGACACTGAAAATTGGTGATTGTCAGCTGGTGCTTAACTTGTGGYTTCTGCTTGTACTGCAGAGTAGGACAATGTGTACAGTAGGAGCRCATTTCTTGTTTGAACTCTTTTTGACACTCTTGAGCTGTAACCTGAGGTTCAGATGAAAAGGCTGCTGTGTCTCAGGCCAGCCAAGGATGGTGAGGTCACAATTCTCCCTCCTGTGAGCACCAGAGATTTTGTATTCTACCCAACACAGTGCAGCATCTTCAACAGAAAACCTGCCAGGGACTGTGGTGGGATCAGAATTGACAATTAACAGGAAAAATTGCTTTATGCTCATAAATAGCAGGCTTAAGAAAATTAAGTTTGTGCTTCATGGTACTAATTGAAAGGATTTTAGAATTTGCATTTGGAACTGTTTTGCTGTAGTTAATACGTCACTGCCTGTGCCTCTATTTTGTGTGCAGTTTATCAGGATTTTGAGAGTGTCACAGCTGCTGCCTCAAATTTTTTGTGAGAAAAAGAAAGTTGACTGCATGTGAACATTTTATGAAATTTTGTGGCATGAAGTGAGTTAGAGTACTCAGTTATCGATTAACTGAAGGATCCCAGTTTGAAGTGTTTCTAGTTCATTCCAGATAAATTAGACTACAATGATTCAGTTTTTAATAAATAAAAAAGTTCATTACCTATTTAAGCATTCATAAAAGAAAAAAGAGACACCTTTAAACTATTAACACCTAATTTGCTGAACTCTGATAAGAAGCTTTTTTACCTCACTTGCATCTGGGACCTGATCTTGCACTGACCATGGAGCACATGGAGTGCTGCTTATGAGCTTTGGGCTTTCTAAAACCTTTCAACTCAGGATCCAAGCCTCCTGCAGTTAGGATTGGTAAAATATTGTCTTTTTCTGTTGTTTCATGTTAAATCTGTTTGTCCTGGTCAATGACTCAGATTCTCTGAGATAAAATACTGGGAAACACAAAGTATTTCACCTCAGTGTCTTATTTTTGGGGCTGCAGTGTTCCTCACTAAAATCAGGATCTGACCCAGTGTCCTGTTTTGTTTTGGAACACAGCTCRTTTCTGATGTGTCACAGAAATCACATAAAGAAATAGCACAGATCCTCTGGGTAATGTTTGAACTAGGCCTACGTTCACTCATCTGATTGATTTTGGTGTTTGGTTTAGTTGATTGTTTCTTTTCTTAGCTGGCAAACTACTGCTGAACTTCAATTATCATTTTTTATGTGTTATCAATTTTTTTATGTGCTCCCTTTAAAGTGTGTAATTTCTCCASCCTTCCTAGGATCTTCACAGAGTGCTATAGAAATGTGAACCTTCAAATGTTTAATAGCCCAATTTTAACACACTTCATACAGGGGCATTCAATGCTGGTATCACTGTAAAATCACTTCCAGATATCTTCAATACAACAAATAGTGATTTTCTTTTCTTATATTGCTAGCATTGGTGACTGCTTTCAAGATGTCTTCACCTTTGGCTTCTTTAAATAATGCTTTACATGCTTTTTGAGTGATTTAAGGGTTTTCRGTTAGTTTGACTTTATTATTRWGTCCCTTTTTACTTACATGCTCCAWCAGTAGTTTCTATCTTGTGCTCCCACGCCTGTTTCCCACCTGCCTAAGGTGTCTCAGGGACGAGACAGTGGAAGCAGATGGGCACCTCCTATACTTCCAAATATCTGGAGAAGAATTGCCTGAGTCCCTGTGAACACCCAGCAGTCAGGTGAGAGTGGGAAGCAGGTGTGTGATGGGGAGATGGCAAACCTCACCTGGGAGTCAGATTAGCTCTTTACAGTTCTAGAGGCAGCCAGGTAACCATTTCTTCATCAAAAGCAAATAAACAGAAGCCTGACTAAATGGATTAAGCTCTCTGATGCCAGGAGGAGATGAGAGAACAGGCTGTTTCCTGACTAATTTTGAGGTGTCTCTGATTTGCCTCCTCTTCTGGGTCTGCCAGAAGTCAAAGTTGAGGAGCTGGCCCATGAATCAGGTAAAGCTCTTTTGTCAGCTTTACTCCTTACTTAACAGAGGGGAATTATCTGTCCAATGTCTGATCTTTCAGGGCTGTGGGTGGAATATGGGGAGTATTCCCAGTGGTCTGAAGATTTCAGTTTTGCCTCTCCGTGCACACTCTGTAAACTTTGTTGTTTACACCTGTGTATTTTCTTTTTTTCTTTGTGTTCATGCAGTTGGTTTTTTTTCTGTTGTGTTTGCTTATGCTTGTGTGGCCAAAGGAGTCTCCGTTTGTCAGTGTGATGTTAGATGTAGCAAGGTGGCAGAAATGTGAGGATGCTAACAGATAAATATGTTTAATGCATGTGCCTTGCTGGAGTAAGGAATGGGAAATGATGATTACTTGTGACAGAGTAGGTTGAACAGCACCGCCCTTCTGCAGTGCATTTTGCATTTGAAATGTTAATTGTGGGTTACTGGTTTACTGAAGATGTGAAGGGTTTGTGCACCTTAAATGTAGGTCACCCTGCTACACAGGAGAGGCTCTGYCCCTGCAGCTGCACATGTGCCAGGCGCTCTCTGGGGCAGCACACACAGGGYACACTTGACCTGATCTGCACAGTTCACTGGAGCCAACATTTGCCTTATGATACCACACTTCAGGTGTTTTGTTTTCCCCCTCATTTTGTCACTTCATCGCTGCCAAAAGAGGGTAACAACTGAGTGTGAAATAAACCAATGATTTTTTTACAATTGCATCTGTTAGATGGTAGTGTGGTTTTTTTTTTTTTTTGTTTTGTTTTTTTTTCCTAATGGTTATTCAGGAGTCACTCAGCAGCTAAATGGAAAAACTTTTTAAATATTTAATGTCTCTGAACTGCTCTGAGACTGAAATAATCCTGGTTTTGCAGCTTTGGTTATGCACATAATGGACTGTGAAAGGAGGCCAATGATTATATGATCACTTGAGAGTCAAAATCACGCCTAAGTCAAGTGTGTCAGCAAACAATGACTTTGGATAAAAATCATGATGATGAAAGTATAGCATAAATATCATCTACACAGAAATAAAATATGGAATACAGTGAATTTGCTTTTGAGATAATATTAATTCAGTAAGATGAGGCTTGGCAGATTGGTGTTCTATTCATTATTTTTCTACTCAAGGATGTGGAAAATTTGAGATAATTTCTTTACTCTTCCTGCTCTRTACTGTAATTGGATGTGCTGAGCAGGAGATCATAAATTGTCTTTTTGTCAGTCCTGAGTGACAGGTACATAGCAGACTTTTCCATTCTGAAGCAAGAGCTTGGCAACAAAAGTGAAATTWCAATTAAAAGAAAAATCAAACAAAAAAATTCCACTAAACTTCTGTCAAAGTGATGTTTAAAAATAATCCTCCATTAAATCTTACACTAATGCCTTTTATTTGTATATTTTGAAACTGACTTTTTTCGTTGTTGTTTGGTTGGGTTTTGGGTATTATTACAGAATACATTCAACTGATTCTTGAGCTCCTTGTGTTGCAACACTGAATAAACCCCACATTTCTTAAACTTTTTCATTCACCATTTCTGCAGGGCCTAATTTTCCTCACCTTACTGTTCAATTTCAAAGAACTTCCATTACCTTTAACATGAGCAAAATGACCCTGTGACATGGAAATTTTGATGTCTTTTTAATTTAGTTTTTAATTGATTCTGCTTGGATAATTCATGTTTTCCTATGATAGAGGACCCTGAAGTTAAGCAGGACCAAAATAAAAATTGTTCTGATATTTCAGAGTTAATTTGCACCTGTAGTGGAAGTGACAGCAGAATATATTCATGAATCACTTCAGTTCCCCCAGACGATGAAACAAGAACGCTACAACTGAAAAATTGCCTGCAGATAATAAACCCTTTATTTCTTTTCAAGCACCTAAATTTCCTTTTGATTAAATAATTCCATGTTTGAGTGCAGTTCACAGGTAGGACATGCTAATGTAAACCTCCTTGATTAGAGCAGCATCCCGAGGAATTTATCACTTCACGATTTTTAGCTCCAGTACATTGTGGTGAAGTACAGCTTGCTCAGTAGTCTGCACATCTAATCCTCCAGACTCTTTCAYGGTGGCTTTAGCACCTCCAGCTTTAGAGCAGTGCTTCACGTTTACAAGCTGCTAATTGCTCTGGGGTGCAGCTGTCTGGGTCACGTTATCAGCTGGGATTTGCTGCTGGGTTCTGACAGCAGCAGCAGCCCCAGCGCTGCCCCTGTGCAGGGCTCTGCAGTCCAGACCTTGCAGCCAGGAGTGACYGACCAGACAGGGATGGAGAATGGACTGTGCTCCCTGGGTGAGAGCACGGGTCAGCCTTCAGGCAGGCTGGCAAATCACACATCAGTACACTTGAGATGGCAATGATCTGGGCTATGCAAATCGGATATTTGAAGTATTTTGTACAGTCTTGGCAAAGGACCATAAGATGCTGCTGGAACTAAGACCAGTGCCTGGGTACCACTGGTCACAGAATGCCTTTAAATTGTGCTCAGGTGTGTGTTCAGTGTCCATAAAAAAATTCCATTTGTAGAACCCAGTATTTCAAAGGAGCAGGTTTATGAAATCTGAGAACAATGCGGAAGGCGTATTTTAATTGAATTTCTGCAATGTTAGACAAGTATGCCAGCAACACTGCAGTTTAAAAAAATTAAGTAAGAGAAGCTGTAATATTTATGTTTCCTTTTTTTTTTCTGGATGGTTGTAGTCTTTCTGGGGATATTTTGTGTTCATATTGAATATTTGTGAGTTGTAACATATAAAAACACATAAAGGTGATTGCAAAGTTTTTATTCGGTCGTTATTCACACAAGACTCCCACAGAAATCTGAGAACTGTTCATTTGAAAATAGAAGGTATACCTGTCTAAGGTGTCTATATCAATTTCTTTGTTTCATTTCACATTTATTTCCTACCCCATACATTGTAAATACACACTGAAGCACAAGAAATACTTAGCTAAGTTCAAATTCTAACTTTTGGAAAACTGAGGAAGTGTACAGTGCAGTACACTGGTAGCCTGGGCTCTTCTATGCAAAGCAGTGTCACTCCTGAGGCCCTGCCCCTCGTGCATCTCCTCCTGGGGACAAAGTGACCAAGCCAGGCCACCAATTCTACCTTCCTCTTCCAGGGCCCTTTGGGAACAGGGAGTAGAAAAGCACTATGTCACTTCACAAAGCATGGCCAAATAACTGACTTGCTAGCTTTTCCAAGTAAGTCACTTTGGTGTTTGTATCCCATTCTAGCTGTGCAAGAACAAGCCTAAAATGGTGGGAGGGTGGTCCTGTCCTCCTCTGTAYGCAAAAGGAGAGATGAGGGGATAAATTAGTCTTTAATTTCTGTTAATGAGGAAAGCCTGTATCTAAATATCCAGCATGCTCTCAGGCAACACTGTAAGGCCCAAGGACTTCTGTCAACAGTGAGCCAAACTGGTGTGTGTGTATATATAAATTATATATATATATATTTATATATGTGTATATTTCCTTTTCCTGTTGGTTTGGTATCCGATTACATTTATGTTTTTTTTTAAGATATGTCCAAAGCTCTTGATTGCAGAGCCACACTGCTTGGGAGTCTGATCTAAGCTACAAAATCAATCAAAAACAATGCCAATTGGCCCCTGTGTCTATAACAAGCTTGAGTTGAATTTGTAGCAACTGCTATAAATAGCAACTGCTATTGTTGCTGCTGTTTGGGGGGGTGTTTGTACAGATGCATTTTTTGGTGGGTCTTTTGACTGAAGTAGGTAATAAATTTTTCCAGTGCAAATTAACCTGCAGGGCAGATCAACCTTGAAGGGAAACTTCTGTTTTTACCCATAGTAACATATGAGGGCCAGTAACACAACACCTAGCCATCATCTATCCAGAGCTAAGCAAATGCACCAGTAATTCTTTCTGTTTGGGAATTAATTAACAGCTTAATTGATTATTTCTGCTTGATGTAAGGAAATATCCTTCAAATGTAAAGGTTACTGATCCCATTTATGTASATAGAATAAAATATATGTGCATACTTTTAGGCAGTGCTTATGTGCTTTGCAATCACATTGCCAAAGCAATGTTTGATGTGACCCTGGTGCCAGGGACATGGTGAATTGCACCTCACACTGCGCCGTTTCCATTGCACCTCACACTGCGCCGTTTCTGTGATGCTGCTTTTTAAATGACTGTGTATGGCAGCATCAGTGCTGTAATGGAGATCCCAGCTCCTACCCCATGTTTGTTCTCAGAAACCTCAGGAAAGTGAATTTTTGTTCCCAGGCACTTCTCCAGTTTCTTTTTTATGTTCAATTTTGGCACAAAGCAGAGTTGTACAAGAATGCTGAAACCCAACTTATCAAACTCTGTTCCTGATGAAAGCTCTTCCCCACCAGTTGAGTGAATGGGATTGCTCACATGTGCTGTACTTAGCTGCTCCCCTTGTTTGGAGCCACAGGTTTGTCTCACTCTTACAGAGCTATTTCCCCCTTTGTATACAAATTGTGGATCTTGATATTTCCTTTGGGGGAAAYAAAGACACAAGCAGAGGGATGTATGTGGCACACCTGTTGTTTAGGATGTATTCAGACTCTTTGGAGTCAGGGTTATGGGTGTAATTGGTGTGCTTGGTGTAAATTAAGCAACGTCTATTGCTGCATAATTATAAAGCAATCTGAAGTTAATTTCACTTTTTATCTTTATATCTGATTTTGGTATGTGTTAAGTGCTAGTAGTAATAAGAGTTTATCTATTAAATATGGATGTATAGAAAGGAATCACGTTTCAGTATTCATCAACCACATCTACTTTGGCATCATTCCAGGAATGACTTTATAACAGCACAAAGTTGCAGTTTTTAGATGTGCTCTRAAATATTTTTAGTTTGGCTTACAGAATGATGATGGAGTGCCTTGTGCAGGCCCTAGTGACAAAGCTTAATCAGATATAAGGAAGAAGAAATGATTATGCAGCCCCGAGCTGTTCCTGCTGGGATGTGGTAGAGCCCATGTGCTTGTTCTCCTCCCTTAATATTTGTTGATAATAGGGCCCTCCTTTGCAAAGGGGCATCTGCCTTACAAATGCAACAGGACAATAAATTACCTAATGGTGGTGACTGATTCATTTTTCAAGAGCACAGAAGGTTAATTTTCCATTAGTAAATAATGAAACAAAGTTTACTTGACAGGGACAGATGGGAAGCCATGCAAATAAGCTTATGCAGTCAATTATTCTTTGGGTTTGATGAGCATATGGACAATAGACAAACAGAAAAGTCCATGCCAGGCRAATGAGTTGACTTTATTCAGAAAAACATTTACAAAGAGTGATAAACAGAATTATGACCATTAAKGAACAAGATAAAATAATATTAATAGCAACTCTAAAATGGCTGATATTCTTTTGTCTTTAGCAAAAAAAAAAAAAAAAGTTGTTTGGACAAAAAGTATGTTTTAGGAAGGTGGAGAAACTGATGCACCCAGATGAGCTTGTATCTGGTAGTGAAATACAGAATGTTTTTGGTGGCCGGGAATGGTCACAGATGTTGGTCAGCTCCTTTCCCCATGTGTGTTTACACACAGTCTGCATCTTGCAGCACTGGGTGATGTTGCCATTTAAATGAGGGAGAATTTAATTTCTCCTCTGAATTCCAGACACAAAAACCTGCCCAGTTAGAGGCCACCCACCATTTGTGTGCTGAGGATACCACTACTGGTTCTTTTTGAGATTTATCGAGAAGGAATGGTGAGAAACAGTGACCAATAGTTCAAAACAATAATCAATGCAGTAATTTTCTGAGCTAAAAGATTTCTTGGCTTAATAACTGTTAGTGTTTTTATTTTTTTATTTTTATTATTAAATCCTATTAAAATAATTTGGTGAGGATGAAAAAATATTCATAAGCAATTCTGGAGGTTTCAGACCCCYCTTTCTTTGCCTAACATTTCTCCTTGTAAATAATTGTAGAATTCAATTCAGTAAGTGACGGAAAGGTAAAATATCCATATAAAAATGGAGATTAATGTTAACAGGATTTATGCTAACAAGATATTTACCTGCTTAAGAGGTATAAAACACCTGGYTTTCATAATATCAGGGATGCTTTTATCTCTAGGTTGAAAACTCATTTCTTGCTGCATTAAGATCAGTTTAACATAAACCATGATCTTTTTGAATCCAATATTTAATTAATTTCATTTTGAAACATCGATACCTTCTGCTAGGATTTTGCCTATTTAAATAATACCAGGTGTGGTGATCACTTGCCAAAACCCCTGTGTTTTATGGTTCCATGCTCCACTTTTTATGAGATGATAAAGTTTCCATTTTATCTGAAGGAGGAAATGCTCTGTTTCTARCCTCTGCCTTTTGCTAAATTTGCAAATTATTGCAAATAAAAACCAATTTTTGTGATCACAAACKGGAATTTATGGTTTAATTGATGTATTTAGCTGCAGGAAGCTTTTGTTTAAAATAATCTCCTCTCTATAACTGTTAGAAATGCTTTTTTATCTCCATTAAACTTCTGGCTTAGTTCATTAACATATTGTTAATTGTTGTGTGATTTAGTTTAGTTTCCCATGAGTGGCACTTGTGAAGCAGAAATGATTTTTTTATACTTACTGTTTGTTTGGAAAGAAAATAATCTAAAGTGATTGGAAAGGGAAGGGAATATAGGATACTTGCATTACAGCTGTATGTTTAATAGGAGCAAACCATAAATACCAAAAACTTAATAAAAACCCAMATGGAATGACATAAAAGGGAATCTGCAAGGTAAGGTTATGGGACTTTAAATTATAAAAAAATGTCTTTTTTTTTTAGCAACACTAGAATGTGAAATTGAAAAATCAGCATTTCTATTTCAGTGAATAGAGTATTTTTAATTGTAAAAATTACCATTTGAAATTACTCAGCAACACTCACTGAACTGGGTTGGGTCCCTCACATATTGTGCTCCATATCCCTCACAAGTCTCTTCAAGAACRAGTATTTTGCAGTCTTTCAGCAAGGTTTAGGAAACATTGTCATGAATMCCTAGAGTTGAAGAACATTTATGTTTCCTGTTAAAGTTTTACAGTTTTTTAAAATAAAATTTGGGTTTTTTACAAATTCTGATGGATTTTTTTTCATCAGTGTATGGTGCTGACCTTCCCATTTGCTGCTTTGGCATTGCTGTGTTTGCCAAAAATCTGCTTTTTTAGGAAAGGTGCTTCTGTGGCTGATACCAAGCCTGAGGTAAGAGGACCTTAGACACAGCTCTTGCATAATCTTTAGAAGAGGCTGCTGCTGTTTTCAAGTTTTTTTTCCACTTAAAGAAAATTTTTTTTTTGTAAATTTTGTATATTTTTCCACATTTCTCGGGCATTCTATTTATAATGCAAATTATAGATTATGCAATGATTTCTTGGAGGCTGTTAGCTTAATTGTATCCTGGAAACACACATCAAGTTCATATCTKAACCTGTAAGTGATCTTTGTATTGAGCAGATTATGGAATACAGAGAAAAGGCACATGAAAGAAGAAAGTGTTCAGAATATTAGACCCAAGAAAGAATACATTTTAAAAAAAACAGATAGCAGAGAAAATGACAGTAGAAAGACACATTTCAGTATAAAGCAGCTCACATAAGCAGTCTGTTCAGGATGGTGCTGTCTCTTTACATGTTCATCTTTCTTAAAGTCAATTCCTTTTGTAAACAGGTCCTTAGAACATCCCTTAAGTGAAGAGGATTCTTTTTTTGTGAGGTATCCAAAATCCTTTGATGTGCTGTTAAGAAGATTAATTGGATTCAAAGCTGTTTCAGTTGTTTTTTAGCTCTGGCTTTGCTTTATGTAGGAAGGTATTCTAGAAGTAGATTTTTGCTGAACGCATGCATATAAGAGCATAAAGCATATCTAGCCCAAGGATAAATGGCATAAATTAAGTAGAAGGTATATTTGAAAATAAAAAAAAAAAGTGAGCACTAGTGAAATAATAGTGAGATCAGAGTTGCTTTTCATGGTGCTAGAAGAATTGTGGAATGATGGCTGAAGAATGAATTTTAGTATTGTATATTAAGGTTGATTATGTATACCTTGTCTTTTGAGTGCTGAGTCAGAGAATGGAGGTCTGACTTCAACCTTCATGATTATTGAAGTTTGWAAGTAAATTTGTATTTCATGTAATTGGTATTGTATTTAAAGATAATTTATGACATTTTAAGCACGTGCTCTACCTACATAGCTCCTACATTTTTTTTAGCTCCAGAGCTTTAACTGTGCAGGTGGCAATTAATGCCTTGGGCTRTGAAGGGTGCTGGTGTGCAGTACTTTGTACACAGACACCTGAAAATCCTTGCTGATGCCATGCTGCTGCACGTTGTACTGGCATCTGTAAAAACCACCTAATGCTTATCTCTCAACTTTGTAAACCCTATGCGAATGTACCTTTGATGGAAAGCAGGACTAAGCCAGTGGCTTTGCTGATCCTAATTTAAAGAGAGTCAATATTTATATGTTGCAGGTAAGGTTTTAGAAAGGCTTAAAGGCTGATAACAGAAATTGTGTTACTCTAAGGAGASAGGAGTGAAAATAGATACAGGAATACTGGTAACTAATGTTGGGATAGTATGGGAGAAGAATCCCGGGGCTGTAAAGAGTGCTGAAGAGTCAGGAAACGCTGCAAGTCTCATGTGGATGCAGAGACTTATGTACTGCTGAGGAGCCAGAGAGTGATGTAAGGCACAAATAAATTTAGCAAATGCAAGACTGTTTATTACCTTCACATGCAAATGAAACATCATTTATTTAACCAGTTTTTGATGTCTCTAGTAGTGTGTATACTGTGTTTTATATGGTTCCTGTGTGGCCATAAATAAATTTTATTTAGAGCATTGGAGGGAGCTGTTATTAACAGAGTTACTCACAGCCAACATCAATTATCTCTGGTACTCTACGAAYACTTATTTATAGTTACAATAAAATATTCCTGGGGAAGTGCAGTTCTGTAAAACTACCTAGAGTACCTAGCACGAGATTTCGTCTTCTAGAATAAAGCTACTGTTGGACATGACAAAAATATGGAGAATCAGTGAGTTGATGAATAACGCTCAAAGTGTTCACTCTTATGAGTTAATGTGTTTTGTCATTTGTCTTTATTAGGGCATGGASCTCTCCTCTCATAAATAAATCTCAAAAGTAGAATGCCTTTGTAAGGAGAAAAAGGTGTAATAATTTCCAATGTGTACTATAGATTTCTTTTTAAAAAAATGGATGGCTAAGGTTCTTCAGCCAACTTATAATAGATATTTTTTCTAATTAGTCCATTTTTTCTCCACTTTTTTCAGAGAGGTCATTTAACTTTTTGGAGCAGAGGGTGYATTTTTAAAAATTTTGATATATGTATACCTAACCTTTTACAATTTCAAAGATCTAATRAGGTACTTTTTCTGCACTTTGAATATCCCTTGAATATAAGGTCACGTGTATGAAATGTTCTTTCTTTCTCTTATACCACTAGTAAGGAGCATTAGAGATACCAAACCCCCTCAATTTTACAGCTTATTTGTGTCTCTGTATTAATCCAAATAAAGCACCCCCCGCACACACTGACAAGTGTGTGCCTGTCATAGAGTGCAAAAGTCATGGTGAATTTTCCATTACATGACAATTCTATGACTTCTTTTGTGAGAAAATGATTGGAAGCTAATTAATGGCAGAACTTTCCTCATCATCTGAAAGGGGGCTGATGTAGTCATTTTCACCCAGTGAGACTTAGCAGCCAGCTTTAGACAAGAAAATTTATGACCTATATCTGATAATTTGTAAATCAGCAGAGTCCCAGAATAAACAGACATGTCTGAAGCCATGAAGGTTCACAGTCAGGGTTTATTTGGCTTCAAAAGTAGAAATGAGTATAGATATTGATATATCAAAGCAGAATGTGTTGTATTAGTCGTTTTATTGACTGTTAAGAATTCCATTCTCATTGGATTTTTTTGAATTCATGTCTTTACAATTTCTAAAAGTACTGTCAGGTTGTATGTGGCATTGTGCAATTAATGGCAATGTCCTTCTAATGTATTTATGCCAAATTCTTGAAGGTCTGGTGAATGCTGGAATATCATCCAATTCATGTTTGTCACAACAGAACTTTGCTGCCAGTGAAACTGGAATCCTGTAGAACTTGAATTCACAGAACTTCTCTTCTGTGCTATGCAATATGAGGAAGTTAAAGAAAGTCAGTACAGCAGCAGCCTGAAAAAAGGGTATATATAATCAATCTTAAGTATCCAATAGTCTGATCATAAATGAAAAACTATTAAAAAAGAATTTGAGGMCACCTAGATAATTATGTGGAGCTTGCATACTTTTTTCTGTAGGAGTCAAGGAAATGATTATTGATTTTTTTCTTACTTTAAAATATATTAGCAGTAAGAGAAAAATATGATGTTTTYATCACCCTCTTTTTAAAGGTAGAGCTCTAAGAAATAGAGCCTTTCCATGTTGCTGGAGTACAGATATAGAGTAAGAATAAAAGTCCACGTGGAAATGAATGTACACTGCCTTGTAAACACAGCTGACTGGTCACAGTGTGACAACCGAATTGCATTCAACTGTACTATGTGCTTTGCAAATTTTTTCCTTYCTTTGTCAAATATTTGTTGTTGTTATTGGTTAGACTGCCACAGATTTATCAAGGATATTTATGGGTGAGCTGGAGGCTAAACTACCTGAACCACTGTGAGCGTGAAATAGTGTAAAAGACAGGAATGTTATTTAGCGTTAGTATAAAACAGTAGGGCATGGTTTTTTTTTTTTTACCTGCATCAAGTATTCTGTGTTGCAATACTCTGTTTAGTATAGTCAGAAGCTTTGAGGACAATTCTGTTCCTGTGCTGCCATTATTACATGGAACACATTGGCATGGCAGTGTAAAAGCTCTTCCATTGGATGAACCTGGATATTTTAGAAAGTAAAGGGCTTGGATTTTAATTGGTTCATTTTTATGTATTATGCGATGTCAGACAGACACAAGGCAGGACATAATGAAAGTTCATACAGATCCTCAGGGTATTTGAAATTTAACTGAGGTGCACATGAATTTTTGTCCTTACGGCTTGCATATTTGCCTTTGATAGCAGATTTTATTGGTAGCTCATTAAATCSTTCCTATTAATAGTCACACATACAACTACAGGTCCTCCCAGCTGAGAAGAAAGCACTAAAACACAAMTGATGCTCGAACTTGGCTTGTGTTAAGCAAAATAGCAAATGAGGTACAGAAATTCACTGTAAGAAGGACATAAGGGGCAAATTTCCCAGTAGAAGCCATGGCTGATGAAGGCTTTGTCCAGTCTGTGAGATAAGATAGYAGCTGTTAGTGGGTTTTACCACCAATCTCTCGCTCCTTCCCRTCTCCTGACACTTCATCCCTCAGAGGTTGTGGATGTGTCAGGGTGTGTTGGGGAGTATAGTGCCCTACCCTGGCTATGAAYAAAATCCTTGGGGCTCCAGGGGCAGTGCAGCTGCTCAGGCTGCTGTAGAGGGGCAGCAAAATCTCTCTTCCTAAAAGGAAGTCAGGTGTTCCTTTTTTGCCATGGGTGTTTGTCCATTTTCCAGTGGCAAAATTTCAAGTCTCAGGCAGCTGTTGYAATTGTTGCCAGGGAGAGCTTTGGTTAGTTACCCACCAAAGGTTTAATTAGTCTTTTACCTGTTAGAGCTCATCTAGTTACTGAAAAAGATTGAAACAATTCCCTCTTCTCTTGCCATTTCAAATAATTCTGTGTGGAGCTCTGGCTGGAAAGGAAAATTCTGTCTTTCTGAATTTAAATGATCTATTACTCAYCAATTCCCTTGAGTTAGTAACTGCTGAAAACATATGTAGCATATTCTGTATTCTTTACTTAATGGGAAATGAGATTTCTTGGACTAGACCATTCTAGATGGCAAAAAGGAACATTTTTACTTGAATTTTATGTTTATGTTCTGACCAAGGCAGAATGTTACATACTGAGTGATTTGAGTCCTCTAGTTATTTAGGCATCTCATAATCTCAACTGCTGTACCCAAAAGAAGCTGAKAGAAGCTGAGGTTCTAATTTTTCTGTCAGAATGCATTTTCTCTGCAGAAGCCCTATGACAATGGTAAAAATGAGTCTTTTGCCTTGGGTGCTTCAACAAGTGTGGTCAATTTAAGATGCCAAATAAGATTGGATCCCATGATTCTTATAGCACTTTAAGTCAATTAAGTAATATTTTTTATCTATTTATTCAAAGAATTCTCCATGTTAAGAATAGAGATTGGGATTTTTTTTTAACAAGGATTTTTTTTTCAGAAATAATATTAGGACAAAACCACCTTAAAATCAAACATGAAAAAGCACCTCCTATCTCCCTGAAGGTGTGGAACATTTCAGTCCTGCAGYTTAGGAAATTGCTCTTTGCTCTACACAAAAGGACTGAAGATCCAATAATGATCTCTTACCTCTATTCCACCCATTACAATTAAGGAAAGCAATTTGTGTCCGTAAAAAGTCCCATTGAATCAAACAGCATTCATTTCAGTACATAATAGTCTCATCARAATCAATAGGACTGTGGCTGTAACCTCTGTGTCTGAGGGGAATTGTGTGTGCTGGTGCCTTCCCTGTCCTGGAAGGTCTCTGAACCATTTTGCTCAAGCCWGCAGTATAGAAGGAGCTTATTGAAAACCTTGTTTGCTGTAGACTGAAGTGTTTGATTTCCCCTCCTGTCTGAAGTATTGTGAGGCAGTGTGTACCACTGTCCTTGGGGTGCCTATTAATATCCATTATCGTATATATACTGCTTCATTTCTTCATGTCAGTGTAAAGATTTGCATCCTCCAAGAAAAATAATTACTGTGCATTTTCTTTAATGTTTTTCACTTAGSAAAAAAAGAAATCCTCCGTAAGTGGCACATCTTGATGTAATTATTCAGAAATGTAGTTTAAATSTGACTCTTCCATTTTCTGTGTCTTTTCCCAGTCTGATTAACATACACAATGAAAGTATTTATCTGTGTGGTTGATAGAATAAAGTGCGGCTGTATGCTACCAAATCTAATGAAAGACATCTTGCTGTCTATAGAGGTTGGTTTGAATTTTCCATTCTGCCTTGTTATCCTTGAGAGAATCCTCTCKGACTGATTATAACAGTTGAAAATGTAGCAGCAGAAATTCTGAAGGGAAAAACCCCCAAGTAATTAGAAATGCAAATTTTTTTTGCATATAAAATTTTATATTGCTGTATAATTGCAGTGAACTATAAGCTTATTTGAATAACCATAACAATAACTTGTTTTCAAAAAATCTTGCACTGACTTACAATTTAAGGAATCACTCACAAAGCAGGAACCAGCAATTATCGAGCTGATGCTGGCAATGTATTAATTAATGCAATCAAGCAGCAATAATGACTCTTGAAGGCATCATGCAAATCTTATATTTGAGTTATGCTTATAGTCAAATKGGGAATTACTCAAGGGACTTCACATTATTAACTTAGTCCTTTTCAGAATTTTAGCAGAGACCTTTGCTTTCTTTCCTTTTTCTGTGGATAGTGASTACAGGGTTTTTTAAAAGTCGTTTCTCTGTCTGACTACACCTTTCACTACWGAATCATGTTCTTTGTTATAGAAATGTTATAAACCATTTTGTCAATTACCTGAGAGTCAGCAATTGGCATGTTCATAAGAATAAAAGGAATAGGTTTTTATAAGAAGGCTTGATTTCAGTCTTGTGAGTAGGAATTGCCTGTGATGTCTCCCTCCCTCATAAACAGTTAAACTGCATCAGCCGTTGTAATGATCAAGATCCGTTAAACCATCTCATCAAATATACACTACGAATAAATAAACAGCCAGTCTCTCATTTTTCTGTTTTCTTTTCCTTCTGTTCTCCTTTCAAATTTTGAAATTTTTGGCCAGGGGGATAATTGTCTTGCACTTGGGATGGTGTCTCTCCTTTACCAGTCAGCTTACACAAGCATCTAAAGATAATTTAGAAATTGRAAGCTGGTTTATGATTGAAAGAACAAGTGCAGTCAAATTAGTAAATTTGCCACCTCTGATCTCTAAAGAATTTTTCTTTGTCATGCCGGGTGGATCATATCAGTGTACATAATCTCTTTCCCCTTCCCCTTTTGAAAGCAAGTTATTTTAATCAGCAGCCTAAGTGAAAGTTCATTTATGGTCTTCAGAGAACATGAAGTAACTGAGAATGAGAAKAAGTGATAATGATAAACAGAGGGTGCTCGAGGGAGGAAGAAAGGAAAAATCTAGAAGCAGCTTTCTCCACTGGGTTTGCTGCATTATGCTGCTAGTAATGGCTGAAACTATTGCAAGTCTTATGGAAATAATGTCAAGAAAGTAGAGTGGCTGTTGTCGCTTCACAGCCCTTATGCATTAKAAAAGCTTTCCTTCCCTTTTTTCTTGGTATGTTTACTAGAAATTTTAGAATTTTTGTAAGRGGCAAATACTGGTTGTGGGAAAGTTGTTTMTTTTCCTTTTTCTTACTTTTTATTTGCCACACACGAAGATTAAAAAAATAGAAGTGAGGCAAGATACATTTCAAGCAGCGACATTAACACACTTAGCTTTGGTGTTTGAGTGAAGAGGCCAGGCTCTCTCAACTCGATAAACAGCCATATGATTGCAGTCTATAAAATCATTAACAACATGCAAAGTGCAGATGGGGACTGGCTGCTGCTGTTTTTTCCAGCAATAGTAACTGGAGGGCATTGGATGAAGCCAGGATGGGTGGGGATCAAARCAAACAAGATGAGCAGGATTAAGGGGTAGCAAGGCAAAGAACACTGTGGGTGCCAAAAGTTTAAGTTGGTCCTAGGGCAAATTAATTTGAAATTTTTGCATGAAAGACTATTTTATTAGCAAAATGAAACTGTGATCTCTATTAAAAGAAATCCTAAGTGATTCTCTCTAACTTTTCCAGTCACCATGAAAGAAAAAATTACTTAGTGTTTTAAGAATTCCCATTCTGAGAAGGCTCAAAAAGATGGCAAAGTGTGAGTAGCTTTGCAAACTGACTTTGTCTTTCAAAGTTAGATTGAATTTTGGAAGAAGGTCCCCATATAGTGATGACAAATGAGATTGTAGGACTCCAAATGACTGCAGAATAATAACTATTAGCAGTGATAGTGTGTGTAGTTTCTGGTAGTGTCCCATTCACACTGCACAGACAATTCTTTCACTAGACTTTAAAAGAAATACTCTTCTAGGTAAGCATCTCCTTTTTGCTAACACCTATTATTTTCTGCAAGCTGCCAGCATATTTCTTTCATGTGAGCATTAGATCACCCAAATGTAGAAAGCAAGCAGGGATTAATGTCTTTTCCACGCTACAAACACAGTGGAAAGTTCTCCATAGCTGAGGCACATTTGCTTCTTAACTAGTACTAAATTATTACATCTTGCTACATGCTCCATTTGCCTATTGCAAAATTTTAGGTTAATTTGGCATACAAAACTAACCTATCACTCCTGCTTCTTTAAACCTTTCAAAAATCCCTCATAAAGCAAGTAAATGGAGTTTTGCATACAATGGGTAGTGAATATGAGCTATTTTCCTCTTCATTTGCTTTTTTCTGTTTTAGTTGGTGAATGGTATGTTGGATGATTCAGGTTGGGGTGGTTTCTCTCTATGCAAAGATATAATTATCCTCTTAAGGTGAATATGCTTTAAAGTGAATCATACTATCAAATAGTTTTACAGTTGAAAAGCCATCAATGGATTTCTAAATTTTACAAAATTCTCATGTATASGGCTATTGGATCAGGCAAGTGCTAAGTTCTCCTTAAAAAATATAGGAAGAGGAATATGACAATAGTTTGATATGCATCACTACAAATTGAATGTTTTTCTACACTTCAAAATACCTGAAGTTTATAATTTAAGGCCATCTTGTTCCAATGTAATGTTCCTTTATTTTTCTTTCTGCTATCTCTGTTTGACTTACTGGGGTAAAAAAAGGAAGGAAGGAATAATCTTATGGGAAGAATAATCTTATTCTCTTTTAAGAGAATAAAGATAAGTTTTGTGTTTCTACTGCTTTTATGATATGGTAATAAATATCTAAATGCATGTTTCTCATGAACCTCAATTCTCTGTTCTTCAGAATATTTTTGGTTAGTCCCTGACATCTAACTCAGTGTTACTTTTGTGTCCATGGATGCTGTGACCTAAAGTTAGATCCCGTTCTGGCTGACACCCTGTTAGCCTTCTTTAGAGTATTTCTCTCAACACTCTTAGGTGTGTGTGTGAGACTCTTATCCACACACATTTATTGTGTCTGCCTTSCTAAGATTTGTTTTCCCAAGGAAGGCTCCCTGGGGAACAATCTGAGCTGTAAGCACCAGTCTATAGAGTGCATGAGGAAAACCTTTCCTATAACAGCTGTAACTATATATAGTTGGTGAATGCTGGCAGGGGTACTAAACAATTTCATCAGATATTTTGAAATGAAATATATCTTCTTTGTAAAGCTTTGTTTTGAGATCACTGTGGAGTAAGTCAGTTGGATTTCCTTCAGAAAAACAAATTGTACATTCCCTAATTACAATTTACTATGTTTTCTTTTCACAACAAAACATAGCTTGAGTATGATAACTCACTGACTCAAAACCACTGGAACTTTCTGCCTAGATCATACATTTAAAATGAAAAATGTTAACCAGAACCACAGTCAGATACAGCAGTTTTACCTAAATAACATATTGCAGTGGTCAAAAGCCACCCTTGTAAAAACACACAGTAGGGGAAAGAAACTTTATCTGACTAAAGACACTAATGGAAATAAGTCAACGGCTAAAGGGTAACACAATTTAAAAAAGCATTTTATAATATAATTGGGATCAAAAGAAACCTTTATTGGATTCTTTGCTAGATACAGATGGTGAAATTCTGAATAGTGATGCAAAAGAGGCAAGAAATGTCAACAACAGTTTGTGTCCTATATTTGGAATGAAGCAAGAACATGCGTACAGGAGGCAGATTTTGAGAGAATAGAATATTCACTAGTTAAGGAAAAAAAAGGTGGTAATACTAACTGAAATTAAGATTTATCTTAAACCACAGATTCAGAAAATTTGTCAGAGACATAAAAGGCATTTGATCAACAGTGTTATTTTTTCACTGATATTAAAAAAGTGGGGAAATGTGTTTTTTGAAGAATAGAAAACTCTAGGCTGGTTAGTTACAGGTCACACAGAGGCATAATAAATGCAATAGTGATTGTAAACACACCATTTAAGAATAAAAATGGGAGATGTCCATCAACATGGCTTCAGGACAAATTTTTTTTGATAAACAAAACAAATCTGTTATCTGTTTCATAAAAATATAGCTTTGATTGACAAAAATGCTATGTTGAACAGTAAATTTGGTTTTAACATAATTTAAAATCACCTAACTTGCTAATGTGAACCAAGCAGGTTAATTGCATTATGTTGACTTAACCAGGGGTACTTAATGCTTTTTCTCTCAGACTTGAACAGAGAGGAGTTATTCTCAGGGCCCTGAGCTGGGGCACAGGGATGAGCATCACCATAGCCCCCCTGCACACATTCTGGGGTCCAGTGCTCTCCCCTTGCTTTAAAGCCCCACACTACTGAGCCCCGTTAGCTCTCACTGTGCTGTGGTGTGGTTCGGTTCGTGTGTAAACAGCAGGCAACAAACCCAGGGAGCTTTGTGACTGTTTGGGTTTGTTCATCTGCRTGCACAGATGTTCCATGTGTCGGGGTCGAATATGGATTGGTGGAGGAGAAACTGGGATTAGAAATGAACCCCTAAAATATCTCTGAGCACCCCTGTGGAATTCCAAGCTTGAGCATAGCACTMCCCTACAACAGACTACAATTTACAACATCTGGAGTTTATTACAAATTTAAATTGCATTTACCACCCCARCTGTATCTTTTCCTTCTCACAGAAATCATCCTTTTTCTGGCASCATTAATAAAATACCTGTTTCATTAAACTGCTCAGGCACATGACTACCAGGAGATCTCAGTGGAGAAGCAGCTGAAGTTTCCTGAGTGCTGCAGTATATTTGACATAGTAGTAATATCTGCTGAGTTATAGTCTATATAATTTTTGAACTGTGTTCCACAGCACTCAGCAAAATCTGTCATATGCTTCGTATCTTTGTCACAGTTATTGCTGAAATCAAACCAGTAATACTTAGGTAAGTTTCTTTGAGAAATTCAGGTGAAAAGCTCCAAAAGGTTTGCATTATAGCAAAGTTTCATTTTCTATTGATGAGTCATTATTTTTTATGAAACTTTAATGAACAACAGCAAGGACATATAAATCATAACTGAGTTCACAAAGAAAAGTAGGAATTGTAATGTCTTTTTTCTGTGCTCATCTAAAATTTTGCTGCCTTCCAAGGAGAGGATTTTTTCTTCTTAATTGAACTTTACAAAAATATGATTAAAAATCATCATAACTGTATGTTAGTGTTAATAAAATTGATTGTGAAAGCAGTGATTTAAAASCAGTAGGCTTTAAGTTACAGATATTATGCGTAGTATTCTGTTAGCTTCAAAGAGCAGAAATCCAAGATTTTCAAATAATCAAAAATTGGAACTGGAAAAGACGTACTTAAGCCACTTTCTGTACAGAAGTTTTTCAACTTTTATATCTTTATTAACTGGAAATGTTCTGTTACTTGGGAAGTTTTTATCTTAGGCAGCCTTTATCTTTACCTCTATGTGCCAGCCTTCTCATGTTTTTGAATGCACAGCATTTTTTGGTCTGGGAGATAGAAAATAGCAGAGAATATTCATCTTCTATCCATATCCACCACCTCTACATTCTCCCCAGTAGTAAAAGGCTCTCAATTTCCTTGCTATACCACTATACCTGTCTGCTAGTCTTTACAGCAAAGGACAAAATGGAAATGTGAGTCTACAGCATATTTGAATTTCAGTAGAAATCATTTTCCTTCATCATATGTATAATGTATTTTAGATTTCTTTGGACCAGTATTTACATCTCTATAGCTAATACTCTTTTAAAACTCTGAGGAAAAGTTGAAATATTCCAGAAGTTGGATGTGAAATACTGTCTTAAGTGTTTGGATTATTTCATGTATACAACATTTTTCGCTCAGGAAGAGGAGATTTAGAAAAAGACGTGGGGTTTAATTTTTGCTGATATCAGAGTGCCTCTGAAGGGAACAGCAAATCCTCACATTTGTAGATACCATCCGTACTATCCCTTTGACCTTGRCAGTGAGTTTACTTGTGTTGTGCCATCCTGCCAGGGCAAAAAGAGCTCAAGTACATCACACATTGCARTGCAACATAGAGAGAGCTGAGCCAGATCTAAAAATAGCAGAGAGACTTCAAGTACAGCAGCATGGACCTAGAGGTGTAGGGTGCATTAGAGGCTAAAGTTTCAGTAGGATCTCCAAAGTCAGTGCAGCTGGGCTCTCTCTAGCATTCGTTAGCAAGTCATGATCATTCTGGCTGAACTAATGAAGAATTGCTGTTGCTTCAAGCTAGAAGTCTAAGTGACCAAGCACTATATACTCTTGGGATATGAGCACTGGCAAAAATGAAAAAGTAATTTCTCATCACTGTTGTGCTCTTCAGGCCTGAACATCATTGAGTCCAGCCCTCCCCAGTTCCACACAGTGTGATGAAGTGTTTGAGCTGGCAGAATCGAGTGCATGGGTTCATGAACCCCTCTACCTGGAGAGGGGATATAGGATGAAGTGTTTTCATTTGCTTCTGCTGTCTCTTTGACAGAGGAGGTTTTCTCTCCCTGAGGATCTGTCAGCACCTGAATCTAGCACAGTCTGTGTGTTTTGTCACTCTGCATTGATGATCCACCTGGTGGTGTCTTTATAGAGTGAGAGTTATTGCATTTCTGCAATACCCCAGACTCCAGGAATGTTTCAGAGCTGGTGTCATTGCAGCTCCCAAGCTAAGAGTGCTTGTCTGTCACTGATTCAACTGGACAGGAATAGCAGGGCTCAGATATTCCAAATTCCTTACCTCTTACATGTACTTTACCTCTTCTGCAAGCCTAAGATGATGCAAGCACATTAATTCAAAGGTGCTCCCAAAGATATCTTGCCTTTTTTAGTAAKAATAACAAAAGCAAGCAGTGTGAATGTGGTGCTCTCTCGCTGTCTGTTCATCCCTTATGTAACATATTGTGCTTATCAGCTCTTGTTGGGCTTGTGACAACAACCAGATTAGTGCAACGGTGCTGCACTGAAGGAGCTGCGAGTTATTTGGGCTGTGGAAAGTAAATGCTTCTTGTATGAGCACTGGGATCAGGAAGACTGTACCACAGTGACTGATAGGAAATTCGGCTGTGAGATTTCGGGCAAGACCCTTTTGACCAATTTCACAGTGTAGTTCCATTTGCTAATTATGCAAGCAGGCATCCCATTTCATAATRAGACAACACTACAGATCTGATACAGCTTTGATATTTCTGCGTGTCTCAGTGAATATTTGAAAAAGAGCCCTGTGAAGATGGAATGCCCCAAGTGTAAGTGGGAGCACCAAAACAACTGAAAATGACTGGGGACATGCCTTAGGCTCCCAGGCCTTGTTTTCAAATGAAAAATATAGAATGAGGCTCCCAGATATCCTTTTCTTTCATGTTCCATGCTTAGGGCCATAGCAACTAAAAAGCCTTGCTGCGCTGAGACTTGAGATAARCTGAGGGAATATTAAATAAGCCAGTATGCAGAGATCACTGGGAGTAGGTAGGAGTTTGAAAGCTCCAGTTTATAAAAGTAACTAGGAAATTGTGCTGGTAGCTAAAAGATCAAACATTCAACTTATCAAAGGTTACGTTTGAAGTTTTGGGAAACCAAATAAAGAAATTCCTTGTTCTATTTCAGTGACTTCTGTGGCATATTTTCTTTGGCCATTGTACTTTCCTTAATAACATCTGATTTCTGTGGGGGTAATTTTAGCAGTGCTGCGTCATACAAGATGCTTCCAGAGTAAATGTTCTGCAGACAGTGTGTTAAATTGATTTCTTGTCCTTAATTGAGGTTGATTAAATGTAAATTTCAGGTTCTTGATCTAGTAGTTGTTGGCTTTCTGCCTTGGCTCTGGTTAGAGTGTTTCTTCTAAAACACACTTGAGCTAAAAGGACCCGTCTTTGTTAGTCCTCTGTATTCACGTTGAGAAAAATTTTTCTTGAGCTATTTTTCTTGCTGGAGCAAGGCAGCGACTTTACTGAATGTTTTGTTGTTTGGTATATGATACGTAACAGCACTGTGTCTCAAACCAGCTTTAACACTGTGCTGCTGATCTGGAACACCGGTTTCAAACGAGTTTAGGGGCAAGAACTGTAGCAGGATTAATGAAAATGAACTTTATATGCTTTCTTGTTTTGGCATTTTTCTCCCATCTTGGAGAAGCATTGAAAACATGTTTATAGAGAGTTAGACCTTTATGTGGGTTTCTTGTGAAATTCACATTTGTTTGAGAAAGAATAGATGATTTTCTTTGAAGTAGAACCAAAACCACTGAAAACCAGGGCTATTTCTATTAAGTAAAATGCCAGATATTTCCCTCTCTGTTTACAGGTCAAGTCTCGAGGAGACATAGAATCCAGGGAACTTTCCCCTGGTCTAATCCCTAATTTATCAAGTAGTTTAACCCTGCTTGTTTGCACTGTGACCAGTCTGATTTCAGTGGGATTATTCGAACCACATGAAGTTAAATCATGAGTGAGCTTTGCAGGATTGGGGCCTTCAGTGGCGACTGACAGATTTAAAATGCATTATTCCAAAATGCGGCGGAGAGTTCTCTGTGTTATGCTAAGTGGGCTTTATTGCACCRAGCTAATCTCCTGGTTATAGCTAATCTCTTGAAGCCTGGTTCTCTTCATCCTCATTTCAGTAAGTGCAAAGTCATTGCCTCAATCAAGTCAGGGTGTTTGGCTTTTTTATTCCTTTATCCTTAATTATTACATAACCTTTAATACAGGGTTTAGAGAAGAGAGAGGTAGGTCCAGCGTATAAATTGGATTACTCCTCCTGGAACCTGTGGAGTTATAAGTATTTACAGTGACTAAGAATCTGGCCCTAAACTTCACTGAAAGGCTTTCTCTGATCCAGCAGTGTAATTAGACTGAAAGAGTTATTTTCAAGTGTTGTTACTACCTGAAAATCATTACTCACTGGGGCATCGTTAGTGTAATAGCMAAGTCACTTCTCAAGGATGCTGGAAATCCAAACTCTCTGTGCTGCTTCCATTCCTCAGTAGGACAGTTAATATATTGCCTCCCCTGTGACTTGTGTAGTAAAACTGCTGTATTAGCTATAACAGCATTGGTTCGTGTTTCCCTAATCAAAAAATGGAGCTGGTGTCTCTGGCAGTGGGTAACTGTGCTCCTGGCAAGACATCCACTCGTGCCTTTTGACAGAGAGAGCAGCTTTTGAATGTGCAGCAAGGACTCATAAAGACACATCAACAACAAAACAATTTATATTTGTAGATATGAAGCAACATTACTTATACTGAATAAGCTGGTGAAAGCCAAGTGTGTAGATTTTAATACAGAAGCAAAGCCTCATGGAAATGGAAAGAGGCAAAGGCCACCTGGCTTCAGCAGGGTCTTGGCTGATCCTGTTCTCTTTAAGGTGTGCAGGCWCTCTGGGGGAAAGGAACCACCACAYAYRTAATACTGAGTCCTGCTGGGTGAAAATCATGGGTGGGGTGGGTGAAATACCTGCAGCCATGTGGTTCTGTTGCTGTCTTGTGCGGCAGAAGGGAGCAGATGAAAAAGGGGGCAACTCCTCCGTGCTGTGAGCATCCTCTCTTTATGCCTTGACAATCTTCCAGGCACTGGAGAGTGCTTCTTGTCCTGCTSAGAGGCAGTGCCAGCTCCAAGAGCAGTGTAGCTGTCTCCTCGTACCTCCATCCTGCTCCATCATCCTGCTGGGGTAAGGACAAGGGCAGTACCTGAACTTCAGAGGTCTCTCTGAGCCTTTTACAGGCCTTAGAAGATGTGTGAGATCAGAGTCCCCTCCAAGGCGTTGCTGTTGCTGCAGGCTTGCCTGGTAAGGCTTTGCATGTCTCCTTGGCATGAAATCAGGTATTTATAGCATTTCTGATAGTCTAGTTTGCTTTCTTCCTAAAAACCCCGCTAAGGCTTCATTTTTGTGGGTAAAGATAAGAGTTTCCTCAGGATAGGTCCCATCAGTCCCCACCATGAGACAGAATCTCCATCGGCTCTGGTGTATCTGTTTATCAGATGCAGGCAGAGAGCGTGGGGCTGTGGCAGCCTGGGGCAGCCCTGCACGCTCTGGTCCCACCCTTGCTCTCCCTGGGGCATGTGCACGGTCCCCTGTCACCCCAGGACAGGACAGGACAGGCTGCTCCCAGGCCGGGAACAGAGACATCCCCAAGGCAGAGCAGCAGAACATCAGCACAGCCAGCTCTGCAGAGCTCTGCACACACAGGACGGGTGGTGCAACTCTGTTGTACAGGCACAATGCTTTGTGTCTGGAGTTAAAATAGGGGCTCAAGTAGGAAAAACATCTGTTTTACATCAGTTGTGTGTATGAATGCAAACATTGGTCTTTAAAGGTAATTTTTACTAATGTGCTCCCTACTGCAGAATTCCCTGGCTTGGTGTATCATGAGGGTAATACATCCGATGCCAGCAGCACATCGTGTTTCAAAGCAAATTCTAATATGTTGCTAGTGTGAAGCCTAAGATGTGCTTTGTTAAAAGGCAGCTTTTATCTGAGAGAAAAGGTTTTCTCTCTAACATCAGAGACTGTTTACACTGCAGAAAAATAATCCCGCCTCTGAAAGTTATCTGGCCAAATTAATACTGGCAGTTTCTAGGAAGCTATATCAGGAAATGTTGGGTTATTTCATGTTTCTCCRTGCTAAGCTTTAATAGCCTTTTGTCCCATTTTATGTATTTATGCTTTTGCAATGTTTAATACTTGACCACTGAGGGCTTATCTGGTRTATCATGTGTAAAGGGAAAATATTTCCTTGTTATCCATTTTTATCCTAATTTGAATTCTAAAATAGCTGTTGAACTGGTTAAATGATGGCTTGTTAATATTTCTGTATTTTTTAAGTACAATTTGGAGCTCTGTATTTAGATTTACCTTAATCTCTTAATGTAACTGATTGTAATATTTCTAATAACAGAAATATTCACCTAGAAACCACAAACTAACACTCTTTAGGTACAGAAAAGGTGTGATTAATTATAGGAACAGATTTATTTTATGGAGCAAAATATTCAAAAAGAAGCTTCTTCTAAAGTACTGGTTGCTGCAAATTTGTGCTGAGCTAAAAAATTCTCCACTTTCGACATGTCTACAGAAAACCACTTTTAAATGTGTATTAATGTAGCACTGCCTGTCTTAAAAGCTAAAATTGGATAGAAAAAAATTGAAGATATCAGGATGTCAGGGTGGTGAGAAGATGAAATGTTTTCTTCATTGTTAGATTGTAAAAGAAAATCTTGGCAGTCWTTTGACTGACTGGATAATCTTATAATTAGATGTAAAGATTGTACATTCAGTGGGTTCATAAATGGTTACTAATGCCAAAAAGACTTGAAAACAAAATTTTACGTGCTTTGAAATCTGGAGGAAATTTATGCTACATATTTATTTAGGAGAATTGTAATACTATCAAAGGAAGAGACCTCTGACATTATTAATACCAGCAATTAATTCTTCCTGTCAGGAATGTTCCCAAACTTAATTTAGAAGGAGCTGTGTGATTTGCCAGCACTGTGCCCACTGTGTAGCTGTTCCAGRGTGGGCACTCATTAGTGGCAGAGTTTCCTTGTACTCCTTCAGCAAGGGCTGCAGGTGCAAAGCAGTCTGAGGCTTCTTTTTCCTTCTTTCCACTTAGCCTGTGCAAATTAAGAACATATATTTTGATATCAAATATTTTAAAATAAATTTTTTATGACTTTCTTATATGTTAATGAGAAAATKGAGTGAGGAGACAGATTCTGTAACTTTTAATAAGACTTCCTAGACARCATCTGTATGCTTAATAAATTGGTCATCTTTTCAGCTCTTTTTGTTTGCATTACTGTCCTCAGCCAACACTGAGGGTGGTTATTGTGGTGGTGAAGCAAAATAAATGGGCTGATGTGAGCAGAGGGAAATCCTATTGCAGACTCTGTGTGAGTGGCTCCTGAKATCTGTAATGCTGCAGAGAGCTCCCCAATCTCGAGTCCTCAGACATCAGCTCAGATCCTGGCAGAGAGCTGAGACCACCATGGTTCCCTGTGCACAGAGTGTGTCCTCTGCCTTCCTTGGTCTSCCTGGGCTGCTGTGGCTACAGGGAATTGGTTGTGTTGAGGGGCCTCCTGTGCCATCTCAGTAGCTGCTSTCTCATCTCTTTTCTGTGGCATAGTGATGCTTTCCACAAACATCAACAGCCTGATATTCCTTTTCAAAGTCACAACAATCTGACAGTCTAAAAGTGTCTGGCTGGCAGTTTCCTGGTTTGGAACAGACTCCTGACTGCTTTTTGATTTTCTAACTGCACCATGGGGAAGAGCTTGCAGCTTGACACAACCATCATACTTTAATAATATATTCTATTAAATCATTGTTTACTGCTTCTTACCTTTCATTTTATTGTTTTCTAAGACAGACACCAAAAATAAAAGCTTTTTCTATTTTTTTTTCCCCAGGGGGAAAATAAAAAAGAGTTATGCAATGGGAACAGGGATTTTTGGGCTTTTGGAAGACTTAACAACAACACTTATGTACTCTTGACCCTCTAGTGAGGAACTGCAGAAAGAAAAACGTCAAGATTTTCTGTGCAGTGGGTGTTTATGTACTTAACAGTATTCAGCTTCATAAGCTGTAACAGAAACTTCTTTTGGTCGGTCTTTCATCTCTATAAACAGCTTACTGCAGCCATCACAGTTAATTTGATTAGTGGCACTCAGACATGAACCCAGTGAAACAGCAGCTTAAGAGCACTTTTGCAACCAGYGACTATATTGGGAATTCTAATCTTTGTCAGAGCTGCACAGGAGGACAGCTACTTCTCTCACATTTCTGAATATTTTAAAACTGTGTTGAACACTTATGTACTTTAGGGAATGACATAGAAAGGGTGAGAGAGATTATCACCTGACAAAGCTTTCTTGAATTAGGTCACTGCAGGCTGTTGCATTTAACAGTTGTTCCTTTTCCTATGTGCTTAAAATCAAACTTTCCTTCTCCACACTTGAATGAGACTGGGCAGTGTTTTTGCTCTTTGAACACAGAGGCTGCATGACTGTGGTGTCAGAGGAGGAAGGACAATACCTTTCTCAAATATCCTAGGAAAYAGGGACAGGATCCATATTTTGTATMGCAGTTATATGTAGTAATCCATATTTTGTATTACATTCCTKTGTGTGTCCCAGGACTGTGCTGTGCTGATCCCTTAAATTGCCTTCCCAAGACTATCAGTGCCCACTGTAGATAGCGTGGCTCTGTTTCCTGTTTCTCAAGATGGATATCTGGTGTATTTACTTGTAATTGAGGAAATGCAGAGACTGTTTGGGTCCTGCAGATTTTTAAATGCAAAGTATAAAAGGCAAACAATTGTGGCAGAAAAAGGAGAGAAGCTGCAGCTTTGAGACCCATTCAAGGAGTCTTTTGGTGTAAAAAGATTGCAGTAATCCGTTTCCAGGTTTGACATGCAGGTGGCAAARGCAAATCTTGTACCTGGGAAAGGATATAATTCCCCTCTCTCCTCTGCTGGGGAAGCCTGGATCACATGTTCATTAAAAAGGCCACACCTGATCATATCTTGGCGCTGTGAACCAGAGCAGAATTAGCTCTTATCTCCACATCTCTGCTTGCTTAGAATAATAGTGTATGCTTTTGATAATCACTGGTTTGGTGTGGCTGCCAGAATGATTAATAGTGAAACAGTTCAAGTGAAGGTATTTAAGCACTGCCACTTGGTTTTACAGTTAGCACCTGCTGAGATAAATTGAAGCTCCTAGCATTAGGTGCTTTTAAAAAAGAAATAAATAGAAGTTTAACTTCAGTAAGTCTTTGACTTGGCAAATTTTAGGAAAGACAAAACTAAGCAGCAGTTTTTGTGACAGGTAGATAATATCTTCCYTATAAGATTTGAATTTCAGATGCTACAGTGGCTCTTGGCTAACACGGGTTTAATAAGGAGCAGTACTTTTTCCAGGAACCACATGTATCTGAGAATAGATACAAACTATGGTATTATAGATGACGCTGCTACTGACAAATAATTTTAATCTGGAAGGTTTCTTCTGGATGGGCTTTTTTTCTCTTTTAGTCTTCTTTTTTTAATCTGGAAGGTTTCTTCTGGATGGGCTTTTTTTCTCTTTTAGTCTTCTTTTTGTTTCCTTTTCTTTGTTTTACTTATTTTTTTCCTGAATAGTTAGAACTGACTTTAAAAGTTACACACTTGATTGCAGACACATCAGTACTTTTCACACTGTCATAGGAAGGCAAATGTGCTGCTCTGCTTTGAAGGCAAATTTTCTTGTGATACTATGAAAACATATGGTTGTGTAAAAGGTTGTTTGAGTCTTGCTTTTACTGGTGCTGTAGAGTAATCCATGGCTCTACAGGAGAAGCAGGAACATAGTGCTTGACAGTTGTTTTTTCCTACCAAAAATTATTAGGATCAAGCTATTCTATCTAAATACATTCAGGGTGCAATGTTTTAGATACATTCACCTATTTATTTTACATAAAGGGCAGCTTTGAAAATTCCAGCTGTTTCACAAGCAATGCTGCCAGCAGCAGTCAGATGACTGAACGTCTGCAAAACTGAACAGAGCTTCTTTAAACAAACTTTTCAAACTCCCAGATCAGGTATGTCTTATCACCTGTCTCACAACCCATCARGCATCCCACCCCTCCCTGGGAAAGCATGGTAGAGCAGGAGTGTCTGGAGGGATGATGAATAGAGATCTGATAAACAAAGGTGGAACAAGGCTTTCATAACTGGCCGTGCCTTTGGAGGAGTGCCCTGTTCTGTTGAAGCATTTGTGAATTTACAGTGGTGAATTGTACTGCAGTGAAACAAGTTGTGCAGGCCTAGAAGCAATTTGCAGGGAAACAAAGGCTGTTGTATTATATTGGCCAGTAATGGCTACTGTATATTTTTTTGGTTTCTGCTGTGCAGCTCAGTTTCAGGGGCCTGAACAAATGACAGGAAAGCAACGTAAAATTGCATGGCTGGAAGGACTGCTTAATAAGATACAGAGCCTCTTATCTYTAAGTAGTCTGTGAGGGTTTAATAGGGCCCAAATGTTGTAACAAACATTTATGCAGACAGCAGAACACTGTCCTGATTTTTTTTAAAGGGCTACATACTCCAGGCCTGCTGACATCAGTGCAAGTGTGGATGTCTCAGCTGCTTATAAATGACTTGGTGTACACTGAAAAAACTGATTTAGACACACAATTCTTAACTCTGACATACAGAGCACTCACCTAACTCAAGACAACAATGTACATTTCAGCTCTAAAATTCACAAGGATCCACTTATCACCAAAAGGATCCATTTGTTTGAACAATTTCCTTTTTCTAAACTGTTTCACACTGTTGGCACGAATAGTTGGTTCTGCTCCTTGGGAGAAGGAAAAAATAGGCATTTAAAGGTGTTTCTYGTGCCAACTATGTCATTTGTTGTTTGTGTAGTATAGAGATACCACTAGATACCAAAGTGTTGAAATTCCAAAAAGGAAGTGTGAAGGACTCCCAAGAGATGTCACATTTCACTGGGTATGTGTTTGTAGAACACCMATCTCCTTTTGGAAATCCCACAGCTAATGTTTGTTGGTGCTTATCATCTGCAGAAGTGGTTGTAGGGAAGGGGCAGACCACAACTTCATATTTCTGCAGCCAGTTACTCCCTCAGAGGAGAAGTTAAATATTAGAAGTCTGTAAGACCTGCCTTGCYTTTCTGCTAATGCCAGGGATCCTTGGGGGCTGTTGTATACAGTATAAATAGATAGAGCATGGCCAATGTCTGCACTTAACATACCAGAAGGAGAGAAATCATCTTTCCAGAACTCCCAGCTGAGTCCCTTCATGCATACTGACTAACCACAAAAAGATTAAAGACTAAAAAGAAATTRAATCTATACCATGAACAGTGTTAACAAGCCTAACTAAACACTGCTGCCACTGAGATCCCATCAGACATCAGTTTTTCCCAACTTCAAATGTTCTTTCATTAGAATGCTGAAAAATGGCTTTATTGAAATAAATGTTTCTACTTACATAATCTATCCACCTTTCATAATTATCTATTGTGAAATTCAGGTTCAGCAGGTTCAGCATACAACAGGTACATTCCTGCTTGCAAATAAATTGCTTGTTTGAAAAGTTTGAAGTAGAAAGAAAGTAGAATATATTGAAAAGGAAGGTGTTTCAAAGAAGTTTCATGGGAGTTTGAAGAATTTTGTGTTTATTCTGTACATGCTGCAGAGGAAAATGATCCACTTTGTTAAGCTGTCTAGAAAATGCTTTTTTTTCAGAAAACTTTTCATACTTTAAAACTAAGTTTTATTATGGCATAAGCCAGCAAATTCAGGCAGCACATCTAAGAAAACAATTTTTTCTCGTCGCAGCAAACCTGTAGCTAATCCAACAAGTATAAAAGGCACTTCTTCCTTCACATTTATGCAGTGTAAGAAACTGTTGTACAGAGCAGACAAAAAACCTGACACCAAGCTCCCGATCTCCATCTTGCAAACCAACAATGGTACCCATTCATTGCTTCACCCAATTTCTCTTTCTATTCTGTGTAATGGGAACTATTCTCTGGTTGCAGTGTACTTAAGTGAAAATGCTTTAAAAAGCACCTGCTTCCACACTTTGCTGCTTTATATTCGAGCAGAAAGCTCCTCAAAAGTTTTGCATTTACGCCTTTATGAACAGGTCCTGTCCATACATAAACCTATGTAATATACACAACAAATGGTGTCTGTGCCCTGTGCTGCACTTGTTCTCTGCTTACTGACTTATCATTTATGGATGACGAGAATCCTGTTTCTGGGAGTGGCAAAGATATGAGATCTTTCCTCCTGCAGAGCTGTTTCCATGTATAGTCACTCACATTTCAGACAGAGTTTAGAAATTGCTGCAAGTTTGAAGGGCTGGAATTTTTTGAGTGACAAAATGTACATTTTGTCCCCTGGTCTTTCCAACATCTTTTAAGTCTTTCTGTGTCTTCTAGAACATGACTCTGTTCCTATTTGGTTCTGTTGTTCCTAAATMATTGCACTTATCCATATCCACAGTTGTATATCACTGTGGTGTCTGATTTACTGTGGAAAAGCAAATACTGTAGGGGGTGGTTGCTTAAGCATAAGCTGTTTCCATATTCTTATTGGTTCAGTTTTGGAATAAGGAAATTTAAGTGTAATAAARTTAAAGAACCTGTAGGGACTCCTTCCATGTAGGGAAGTTTAATAGCACGAGGTTGTGGGTGTGTTGGCCATCACTTGCTGGCCCACGTTGGTTGCAAAAGGAAAGCCTTTAAAGCTGCTCTCAGAATGGCCCCCACAGAGCTCTCTGTAGCAGACAATGGCTCAGCAGTGGGGCTGCTCAGCCCTCGYTCCTGCAGCGAGGGGACAGTGCAGGGATGAGCTGCACAAGTGCAGCACATTCACTTTGTCTCCTGTGAGCTTCTACAAACTCAGGTCTGCTCACAATTCCTGTGGCAGAACCCAGCACACCCTGGAGTCACCCAGCATCAGCTGATCTATTGCAATCTGCAGAGTGCCCTCCTTAGCCCTCCTTATCTCACCTGTTCAGTAGCCATAGCCAAGGAGGAGTCAAGCCCAAATAAACCTAGAATGCACTGCTACATTGCTTTAAGTGAAAGCTGAAACAATATCCACCTGTTGTAGAGCGTAGCTGAGCATTTTGAGTTATTATTTCAGCCCCATTTAAGGGGATAATGCCATGATKGAGGGAATGTGTTAATCACGCCTACATCAGTACTGGAATTTGGTCAGGAACAGGTTAGTTCTTGTTCACAGCAGATGTTCTCTATTATAGCAGGGGGGTGTGTGTGGGGAGGTTGCAGTTAACAAAGCACTTTCCTGTGCTTGCAATTGTTCTGGTTTGTTTTTTTCATTCTTCCAGGTGTGTAAGTCAATCTGTATTACAGTCATGCAGGAGTACAGCATAACTAATGCATTTCTGAGAGACTTTAAATTTCAGAAAGTTAAAAGCATAGAGCAGTGGATGGCATTTAGTGAGAGCCGTTCTCAGCTCTGGATGAAAGGCCTTTCTGTGTCAGAGACSTCTTGGACTATACTGATGTCACTGTGAGGTGGTTCATATGGAGGCACATAGCACAGACCTCAGTTTTTTGCCTTCTTGTTTCCTCTTTTTGTTCCACTAGRCCTTAGAAATGGGTAGGAATTAGAGTATTTGAAGCAATATTTTATGCATAGGCTGGATTTCCCATCAAAGTCAATGGGTAACTTCCTACAGCTGCAGCTGGCTGGGAGAGCTGCTGTCACCAACTCATTTCCTCTGTAATGGCCCTTTTCTCTCTGAAGTTGTGCTTGTTTTTATACCCAGATTCCACGGTAATTTTTATTGTTAATTTTGTGTACAGTGAACAGAGAAGTTTTTGTTTACATAGCATTAGASTTAGCAGCCACTGTGGTGTTTATCAACCATGACACTCATTTCACATCTCATCTGTTATATGAGTGAAATGTGAAAATAATCATGTTTTTCTAGCATATCAGGGATGAAATGACTTACAACCAACAGGAATGGCTGGGGTTATTTTTAGTTTTCYGTGTTAGTGTAATTTACCAGCCAAAGAGTGGAACCAGTTTCTTCTTCTCACAGGTTTATAGGAGCAGTAAGTGCCAAAACTACAGAACTGCTACAGCTCGCAAACCTATTGCTGAGTTTTAGTCTCAATGGCATGGTTGTTTCTGGAAATTACTTTACTATAGCTCCACCAGGCAGATTCAGGATTTTCTGACTGCTGGTCTTGCAAATAATCACAACTGGCCAAATTCTGTTGCTCAAACACAGTGAGTAAAATTTTGGGTGGTCTGAATGTCATCTCTATCACTGCTTGGTGTGCTTTCTAGTCATCATGAGCATCAGAACAGAGGTTGGAAGCTGATTTCTAGTGGTAAAAATATTTGATTGGAAAGAAATGGTGTTTCTTTTATTTCGTACTAGAGAAGGCAAATATTTGCAAGGAAGGGAAAAGACAAGCCTGTGCTGTCCCCTATAGAGTGTAGCATCAAATTACAGTCAACAGGCTTTTTAGAGATTCAGCAGAGAAAATAATACCAAAACTCATAAGAAAGTTGCTGTCCTGTCAGAGCAGAGTAGAAGATAACAAGAATTAAATAAGGCAATGTGAAATTGCCTAAAAATTACTTGAGATGTGCTTTGTAATGAGACAAAGACCTAGGACCCAGGGGATTTTGTCTTTGGTTGGGATTTTTTTTGGGGGGGTGGGGTTTGTATCTTTTTRAGAGCAAAATGAGTTTTAATTCTGATAGGGCTTCCATTGTGAACGTAGTCATTATAACTCACTTGATTATAACTCTGAAACKGATTAGTTCCTTAAGGCAATGCTTTGATGAAGTTTAGAATGCAGTTTGGAAAGTCTRTAAGAAATTTCATGTTTTACTTTATAGGCTTTAGATTACATATATAGTGCAAGTGTTATAATGAACATTAGGAGAACCAATTTGGTTGCATACCTARATACAGTTAAACCAGAGAGCTCCAGGCTTGCCTTTATGACTTTATRTATCTATTATACATCAAAGAGACACGACAGTTGTGCTCTGAACCAAGAAAATTCACAATTACAGGAAAAAAAAATTAACACGCATGTACTCAGCAAAACCACAGTGCAACTCATTAGAAATTAATTAAGCAAMTCACTGCAAAATCCTTATAAAGACAAAACTCCCACTGGTCCAAATTCTCTGCTAGCCTAGAAGAATATAGCTTCCTGAAAATTTATTTTATCTCAAATGTTGGAAAGCATTTGGAATTTCTCAGAGCAAAGATTACAGAATAATGCACTGGACTTGAGCAGGACAAATTTCTTTTCAGGAAATCTGTAATGCTTTTCTTTTTAAGGCTGAAGAACTGATAAACAGATTTTTCCTTAAATATGGTAAAGTAGGATGCAAAAGTCATTATGTAATAAGGACTTGGATTAATCCTGGTCTCTGCAATGATTTAAAGACAGTTCAGGCCATTATCCAGAATTCATTAGAAAGAGAGAGATTGCTCTTTTCAGATTAAGGTGACCCATCCAGTGACTTGCAAGGAACATCAGCCAATGAAACAAGGTCCAAGTTCTGTTCGTCCTGTAGCTATGTCAACAACAGTCAGATTGATGAAAATACACGTGCAACTTGGCTCCTSTCTATATTGTATTGGTCTGTCTAAAATATATATAGTGAGATGTGAAGATAGCAGTTGTTACCTGCATGTAATTCTTCTAAGAATCCCAGATTTGTTTTCGTGTTGACAGCAACTTCTTAAATTAAAGACTGGTCTGAAGCACGTAGTAGAAAAAAACCCAGGAAAAGTAGTGAGGAAGCTCTCTGGAACATGTAAGACATTCACAAATTGTTTCAGACATTCAAATTTATAACACTGCAGCTGCTTGAAGATGTTTGAGACAGTTTCTGTGCTTATCTTTGGCAGTAGCTCCAAACTGTATTTTTGTATAGAATTGTTCCTTGCTGCGGGAAAGTGACTGATTATTGCAGTTCAGTGTGATGGGAGAAGCACCACCAGGAGCTTATTTGCAGTTGGATTTGAAATCCCGTATCCTGAATGTACACAGAGAGTACCTTCCTCTTTCTAGCTGCTGTGATCAACTCAAGCTTGAAAGAAACACTTTATTCTGATATTTCTTCCTGCCTTTCCCCGAAGATAAGGAGCTGTTTGAACAAGGAGATCCTCGTGGTTTGACTTACTGATGAAACCAAACTGTCTTCATGTCCTGTTGCTTGTTCCAYGTAACATGTTTGCTTAAGATTTATGGGCATCTGATGATCTGGTAAAAGCCATAAATCTGTCTGGAATCCTGGGCAAATGGCTTTATGTGTTTTGAGGCAGCAAAGTTGGTTTTTATTCCCATACTGAGYACTTAGATGCTCGTAAATGAGACACAGAGCTGATGCACTGACCTTGCTGCACCTGCACTGCAGGACACTGGTGGTCACAGGAGAAAGGGATGCATGGAGTCCCATGTCACTTCATGTGACTCTCCCATTTGCCAGGAGTCTGAGCAATGTKATTAAAGCCCATGGTTTTGATACACATTTGTTCTTGCTGTTTTGGAGGGTTATTTTCAGTGACAGGATATGATATGCTCAGGGGAAAACAGAAAATATGTTCTGTGATAGTTATTTATCTACAGTTTTGTGTTGTCATAGTAGAAAGTCCTTTTAAAAGAATACTACTTCATTAATTTCAAGATAGTTTTATTTTTATGCCACTGCCAGAGAGAGAAAAATCCATATATATGATCCCCCTTTCTCTAACTAACACAGAACAGTATCAACAATTTTATATCTTCATTATTACATTTGGCTGACTGATATCCAGAGACCTAAACAGGTCATACAGCCAGGAACCACAAAGGATAAACTGTATTCCCAGTTAYATCACTGAGAGTCCTTAAGAAACCCGGAATGTTAAAGATGGGCTGCATGGGCATGACTGATGGCAGGGTATGGCCTATAAACTCTGCACTGAAGAGGGGAATAATCTGAATATCTCTAATTAGTGGGGCTACTGAAAACAGAGATGGAGCTTAGTTGCTGCTGTGGAGTATAACAAACATTCTGAAATGGTTTTAAATCCACCTCTCAACAAGACAAATATAGGAGGAAAGCAAATTTTTCTCCTTGGAAGGAATAAAATGGGTAAAGGTAAATACCTTAAAAGGGTATTGAGATCAAACTTGAGTTTGCATTTGCAGAGAAACTGGTGTTTTAGGCYCAAGCAAATGAGTAAATAAATAGGTGTTTACTTAGAGATATTGTTGAATATTTACCACAAAAAATAGGGACCTGTCAGGAGACAACTGACCTTCTCTAAAGCTGCAATAATGCCTTTGGGGGTGAGAGCATCATCTTCCACRTCTGTGAGGTACTGCAGATTGCAAAGCAAAGCAGAGGAGATAAACCATAATACAGCTGCAGTGACAGGATTTATTTTCCTCAGTTTTAATGTAAGCTAAAGAATAGAGTTGTCTTTGTGTTTTGAAAATAAGCCTCATAAGATTACTATCCTAAAGAAGTATTCAGTTAAACAGTTTTGCAATCCACCAGGTCYCTTCCAGGTGCTTTTTTTAAACATCGATAAGGTATTTCTATTTCATTGAATAAATTTATCTTTTAAATTAGAAATGGAAGTATATAAACTGGGAAATAAATGTATCTTRGAGTTTCAAAAATGCAATGTTTTGACATGGTCGCATGCAATATTCAGAGAAACACTGCAACGAGAGCARCTCAGGTATCTTCTAAGGTGAATCGCATCTTGGATTTCCTATTTAATTTTCATTAAATAGGAAGCAACCTTTATTTCTTTTGAGTTCTTATACCATCTAATAGAMCTGAAAAACTAATTGTAACATGAGCATTGCAGATTTCTGTGTGTTTTTGTCACTCGTAAAACTGAATAGTAACTTCAGGCTGGTACAGTAAGAAATGGAAATTCTCAACTCTTATGAGAGTATATAGGAAAGGAGAAGACATTTCATCAAAAGCTGGATACTAAGTTGTGGATTTGAAATCACTAAWTTAAAGGAAATGCAGAGAAAAATCTATTTTGATCTTATTATGGCTCGACAAGACTTTGCATCATTGAAATATAGGATGGGCTAATTGCATTAAAGCAATTGCATTTGTTTTTTTTTTAGTTTGTGGTAAAACTAATTATAAAACAGCTTTTGATTAAATATTCTATGGCAAAGTCAATGTATTTTATATTGCTGTAACAAAATGAATAATCTCTTGTGCTGTAGTTTTAAATTCTAAATCAYATTCTTCATTTAGACTCCAGGAAAGGAATGAAGAACTCTTATATTACAGCCTTTTGACTGAGTTTTTGTTGCGAATAATCCAGCAATGTGATGAAATACTTTCTTTAATGTAACCTAGGTGATTATATAGAAGCTTTTTCTCGGTAGTGGTGTCAGTTTCACAGTGATGTTTCTTGATATCTGCCAGKGGAACGCTCCAAGTCTGAGATCATTCCTAGCATTTCATTGAGATTTATCCCTAATTTTCTTCATCCCTGTTAAATCTGCAAATTGACTGATACATTTAAAGTCACCAGTTCTCAGGATAAGCTACAGTCTAAAAGATTCTCAAACATAATCTCGGATAGGTTTGCTACTGACCAAACCAGAGAGGTAGAAAAGAGCTAAAACACATTGCCAATTTCAGCTTCAACTCCTTAGGCTGACTTAGAAGGGTATGTTGATTTAACTGCTGTACCTCCATAGCCTTTAATGGGGGCTTCACCATCCTCTGCAGATTAGTCAGAGGATTTAATGGAAAAGAAATTTAAATTTAAAAAAAGTATTTATTTATGGAATTTGGGATTTTTCTTCTCTCAGTCTTGGCTAAATTGTCAGAGTATTCAGCCAGAGACTTTGTAGAGCATCTACTAGGAAATATTAGGCAGCAACTCTTTGAAAACATTTGGGGGTTTGATCTTTTTTTGATCTCYTAAAGTTAGATCTGTGAAGTAATTTGAATATTTTCCATGATTGTTTGCTCCTGTGCAACTCCAAAGATAATCCAGGAGCACTTGCACAGCAGATTGTTTGGACCAGAACATTGTGATGTCACGCCATTGCCAGCCCCGATGATAACTCCACTTGGCACCAAGTCACGCTCATTCCAGCAGAATGTTACTGCAAGTGAGCCACAGTTTTGAATCTGGAGGAGCACTCTTCTGTAACTGAGCTGTTTTGCTCAAGTATATTATTTTGACTGATAATTTTTGAAGTCTGTCAGTRTCTTGAAAACAATGCGCAGATGTCTTTTGCTTCAGATCAGTCGTGTTTGCCAGCATTGGCTCATCTCATTGCAGTGACATGCACAAAAGTGGTGTTTCTTGCATCACTGTGACATTTAATTGCATATCAACCCCAAGGAGAATATCTCCAAGGACATTTTATCTGTACATGGGAAATGGAAGGAGGACAGCTGTGTGTAGGGATGGCCCACCAGGGAGCCATGTTCTGCAAGCCTGCCAGCATCACCTTCCATGGGCTACAAACACGGGGAGCGTGAGCCAAACTCATCCTTTCCATGCCCAGCTGAGGAATTTCCCTCCCAGCCCCTCAGCACAGCAACAGCCTGCTGGGTTTGTTGGTTTAGTTTCTTCAGAAGTGCCTGTGAGTGGCCATCTACATGTCTAACTGGTGCACAAAGAGCCAGACTCCTCCAGGCCTGGTGGACCTGTCACATTCACACTGTCAGGGTCACACTGCTCGTCAGGCTTAGGGCATGGAAGGCATTTTTGCCAGTTAAAGTCATGTATTTCTCTCAATGGTTTTAGTCTTTAATCCTTTTGATATTGTGGTTTGTCTGGAAACAATCTGTGGATAAATATATGGGAAAATTATTTGGTACATGGGGAAATCTAAAGGTAAAACTGTGAGGGAAATCATTAAGATGTAGGTAAATGATCATGTGGTGCCCTCTGACGTGGAGATCTACTAATATTTTATGTGGGGATGTGCAATAAATAAAAGAAGGTGTGTATAGAATTTATGTAATTGCTGGTCAGAGGCTGAGCTCCTCTCCAGAGGAGGAGGAGAGCTKGGTGCTGGGTGACAGCAGCAGGTGAAGGGACATTKCAGGTGGGGAGTTGYGTGTGAGGAGGAWGAAGAGGCAGGAACTGTGACATTGGACACCAGCAGAGCTGCAGGAGTGAGGGGAGGACTGGAAGGGTTTAAGATGGTGAGCACTGAGAGATATGCAGGGAGATGGATTGTCAGGAAAAGTAGCACAGAACAACATAAAGTAATGGTAGTGAAACTAAAATCTAGTCCTGAAAGAACACAGATGGCTGAGGAACAGAAGGTCAGCTGTTAAAAGGTGTGGCTGGTGTGTCATGTGCCAAAGAGAAGACACCTGAAAGATAATTTATATGAGCTCAGATAGGATAACGCAGCAGTGGAGGTGGCTGAGGAGCTCAGGGACAGTGCAGCTCTGTGTCACTGGATCCAGGGCAGGTGGTGCTTCCGGCAGGAGATGTGATTCAGATTTTCTTCCCAAAACCTCTTTTGTAGAATCCCAAAGCTTTTCAGCTCTCAAAGATAACTTGAGAATGCAGTTTAGCAAATGGGAAAACGCACTGGCTGATGGTAGAGTATAATAAATGCTTAATTTCTTAAAGACATAACTAGTGCGAGTTACCCAGACCTATATGTGCAAGCAGTTAAACAGCAGCTGTGTGACTCAGCCCTTCCCACTAAATAGCTCAAAGCTTTCRCTTTGAAATATTTGCTTCATGTGTATTTCTTTCTGGCAAGGCAGGATCATGAGATTTTTACACAAATTGCTGATTGGCTTTATGGTTTTTTATGGTCTGGTTTTTGGCAGCTGTCAGTGCAAGCAAGACAGAACCTTTTTCACTTCTGGAATCTGCCTGGGCTGTTGGCCATTCCCAGTAAGAGATGTCATTTACTGAAATTGGTTATGGTGATTTCATCAAATCTTTCTAGATTGAGCTTCTACTCTTCTAAACTTACTTCCAACCAGAAAAGAATAGTCATTTACGTATAAGCTAGCCATGTGTGGTTATCTGCCTGTAAGATCAAAGCAAAGTCGAGTTCCTGCAGTCAAGTTTAAACTGAAAAGGGTTTATTTACATTGTAAAACTGCATTTGAACTACTGCAAGTAAATAGCAGATGTAGCTCAGCCTTTGGGCAGTTTGCAAGTGCCAGGTTACACAGGAGGAATAGATGTAGAGGCTTATGGGTAGGACAGGCTCCTGTTCTGACATCAATCATCCTCTGATCAGTCAGAGCTAATCAACATTTTTCAAGTTATGAATACTGAACACTTGTCACAATCTGCAGCTGAAAAGTTATTCACTGAAATTATACAGTGAATTAATTGAAGTAGTGCCTTGGAGCAAATTATAAGTGTTTTTCAGGCAATTTGTGAATAGGTAAAGTGAAATTAATTGAATGATTTGTTATTAACTRTTCTTCCAGAAGCAGGAAGGTTCTATTTTTGGTTTTTCTAATTTCACTGAACAAAGTTTGAAATATTCACCTGTATATCCTGACACAGAAATGTCATCCCAGACTTGGCCATTCTCATCTTTAGCATCTTGCCATGTGAAGATCACTGATGTCTTTACCTGTATTCCTAAAGCAACTTATGGCTGAAATGCTTAAACAATTTCTTTAATGATTAATATTTGTTAGAAATAGAAACTATCCACCTTTTCATTTTTTTTACTCAGTTTCTCCATTGTAAAACCTTTACATTGGTCTACCATACGATGCTCAAAGGTAGAATCTTGACTACAAGCCCCATTTTGAAGCAATAATCTAAGGCAGACTTCTGCTTGATATATGAAGTAATTCTACCTCTGAGWCATCATTAACAGTTGACAGTTTTAGAAAAGAGAAATGAAGCAGTCTCCATATTTTTCACTCTGTCTTTAATGCTTAGCATAAATTTTCTATTTCCACAGTGTAATGCATGATGGTTTTGCCTCAGAAAACAACTGTTCAGTCTTTATTAATGAGCACTTTTATTTAGRCTTAATAAATTTATCAAGACTGCAATGCATTCTGATGTGATTAGATTGAAAGTGAATGCCATGCACCTCCCAGATATGCTGTGTTCTATGATCTTGATTTTTACATAGAAAATATGTCCAAAATGTAAAATGATGTCCTATTTTCTTCCACTTCTGTAAGTTATCTGTGAAAATTTCACTTTAACAGTGATACCAGGTACAATTATGAGAGCTGCCAGCTTTTCTCTCTGCTCCTGATTTCTTGCCCCTGTGCACTGGGTAGTGATTGGTGGCTCAAGTYTCCTGCCTGAGGAGATTGTTGTATTTTTGCTAGATTGAATGCATTCTTCCATCAGTGGTGGTTTCRTATGCTATGTAGGGTACAGGAAGCATTTTCAGAAGTAGCTGTTCATCTCTYCCCTCTGAAATCACTAGAAATTTTACTTTCCTGAGTCAGGCTAGAGTGAATTCTTTTGAAAATCCCATTCTGCYTGTCTATACAGGAAAAAAAATTGTGGCCTACAAAGATAAAAGCTTTTTCAGAGAAACTCTGGCATCTTGATATCRCACTTGGGGAATTCTTATTAGCACTTTATTATACGGCTTTGGAGGGCAAATCCAAGWTGCTTTGCTGTCTCTGCCAAACTATCTGAGGAATCCTTGAGCAGCATAGAATAAATATCCTTGGGGCTTTTGAAAAGATCAGAGGTACCATGAGTGAGATTTGAGACTGCAGTTTTTGAGGACCTTGGTTTTTGAAGCTCAAATTGTCATTATTTAAAATAAAAGTTTTCTCGTTCTGTAAGAATAGCTTTGATTAGTTATAATAATGCTATGGAACAGTTTGTTGAAGAATAATTAATCATTCTCTTCCCCACCCCCTTCTCCCAGGCTCCACTGAGTTACAGTTGTTGCAAGCAAGCTTGGGTTTGTAGCTCCAATATCATCTAAGTTGAGGAAAACCTTTTAACTAGATTTCCAACCAAACAGTCTGAATTCCCTTCCCCGGAGTCTAAAATACTTACCTTTATCGATATAAGCATTGTGAATCAGAGAAAAGTACAAGCATTTGTTAAAAATCTATTTATTTTGTCTGCTGCCTCAAACTGAAGTGACAYTGCAGTTACAGCTTCTCTTGGAATGCAGACTGAGACCAGGGAYCATGCTGTGATCTGTCAATCTTTTTTGTTGATGAATATACTCTAGTGTATATTCTTACTGTGTGGTAAGAAGTAGAGTCAGGCTGTGCTGAACTAGAAGTAACATGAATTTGTTTTTCCTCCCTCCCCTTGGATTGAATTTGGAAAAGTGAGGGGGACGAATGTTGTTCTCGTGTACTTTTAGAGGAGCACGCTGGAGTGACATGTGTAGGCTGGGTGGGTAAATCAGCTGGTGGGTAACTGAAGATGGCTGAAACAGTCTAGAGTCTGCTTTTCCATGAGGAGTCACTGGGATTATTCCGTGTTCCCTGATAGTTCTAAGGGAGGAAAGGTGTGATCCATGTATGGACTGGCTGCTGCCTGATCACTTCATCCCAGTGCTCCCACATCCGTAAACTGGAGATTTGTTTCAGTCTTTCTCAGCTCTGGAATTTCTTMAAAAATGAAGAGTATTTTCAATACCTTATTTTGTTTAAACTCTGTTTGCCTTAGCAATGCCAAAATCCTCTGTCCCCAAATCCTCTGAATTAAACACGCTTTCCAGCTTTTGTGTTCGTGCTGACTCCATTGGGTTCAAGAGGGACAGGGGAGCCGTGGCTCTGGGTGGCTGCTGACACAGGCAGGATCTTGTGTGGAATGCAACACCCCAGGAATCCCAGCACTCAGCCTGGCAGGTTTGCTGTGAAGCTGTGGATGTCCCTTTGTGAGGCATTGCTCCATGCATCCGTGTCTTTCCCTGTAAGGGACTGGGGAGCTATGCAAAGTTCATGACTGATGAGATTTTTCAGTTTAACTTACTTGAATGTACTCAATTATTATTTTCTGTAGAGCTTTTCTACAAAATATATTTGGTAATTGGAATTCTAGTGTCATTATTTGCTTAGATAATACTGCAATAGAGAAGACMAAGAAGTTTTAATTTCCTCACTGTTTTAAAATGAAATTTTCTRTTTGCTAAACACAAGGAAATCAGTACATTTGGGTTTGTATTTTGAATTTAAACTAAGTCAGGTCTAATTGTCTTGAGCTTAGTTTCATATCAGTGAAATTGATACAGTATTTGTGAACTACATGATGGACAGCAGAAGCCAGCTTTAAATAAGAAAACTGCTTTGTTTTCTATGAAAGAGGGGATTTCAGAGATGCAAAGAAAAGCTGGAGCTAGATAAATGAGGCYTGTGTTTTACTGAGTTCAAAAGCATTTTGCTGTTTCTGATATGCACGTCATTCCAAGTCCATTTTTGTCCCCTTGAATCCCAAGACAACATTGCCATGATAAGGAGAATGGATCACCAAACAGTGTGTAACTGCACTGGGGTTCATACTCATAAAACTATGGGCGTATCACTAAAAGGCTGATAAATCACTTGAAAGCAGTTCCTCCAGCTGTAACCTTGGAACACACTGAACTGTTAATTGCCAAGACTTATTTTAAGCTTCCACGTTTGTAGATGCAAAGCAAAATGTGCAATCATTTTGAGTCCAAATCAGCTATGGGATGTGATTTAAGAGTATTGTGTGTGCATAAACTGCTTCTGCAATGTTTTCCAGTGAYTGAGGCAGAACAAAAGAGCAAAGGCTGGATTTGCCATTATACATTAGCTACCAGCTTTGTTAAACACAGGATCCCATCTCTAGGATGGGCCAACATCTTATTATTCCAGGTCAAGCTAATAGCACCACCCCCACCAAATTCCATGTTTTACTGTGAGCTGGATTAAAAACAAAAGCTAGGCTTCAGCTTTGCAGAAACATGAAATGTATTTTCCTGTTTACATACACAACAACAAAATTTAGTTGTCATCATTGAGGTATCTGATTCTTGTGGTTTCCTGTCAATTCCTATCAAATGGAAGGATTTCAGTGTAGGTACTGTGTGCTTTCAGAGTGCAGGAGGCAGTGTACAAGGAGATCTGCATTGTGCTCTTCCTGTTGGTGGTAAATAAACAACACAAGAGTTCTCTAAACATAAGAAATCTCCAAACTTCAGCTCTTCAATTTAATTCTTCTCCTTCACAACAAGTAAAGATTGGTGAACAGGTTTTCCTGCATATGAAAAGCTTTGAGATGGAAATATTAWYWMKKYYSYCMYYWTTTTTTTTTCATGTTTCTTTTCATTTTTTTTTCTGACATTGAAAATAGCCATTCTCTGGTTCTCAAATTCAAGCGTGACCTTTTACAATGTACTTCAAGGTTTTTCAAGAATACTTGTTCAGTTTTCTTGTGGAGAAACAAAGCAGTTCCTTGTGCAAACACACTCCTGATTGACGTGTGCTGTTTTGCCACCTGTGTGCCATCACAATCAAATGCAGAAATKCTGGGATAATGCAGTAATAATTATCTGGAATACAGATGTGCAAAGGTACAGATGCAGTGGAAGGGAAACACTCAACAAAYCTTTAAATGTGTTTGGAAGTGAAAATGAAAGGCTGAAGTGGATCAGTTCATCACTGAGAATGAATTCAGCGTGTGTGCAGCAGGTGAATCCCGGGAGCAGGGGCTGTGTGGTGCTGCTGCTGCTCAGAGGGGTTTGCCATCGTTTCCCAGGAAACAACGATAGCCAGAAATGTTCACATGCATCAAGTCAGCTCTGAGTTGAAGCTCATTGCTTCAGACAGAGACTGTCTCTAGAGGTAGAAAAGATGAGAATGGGGCACAGATGATTTTGTCGATTGTGAAGAAGTGTTTATAACCCTGTTTTTCAAGATGTTAGCTTGTATCTCAAGCAAATTCCAAATTAAGTACAAGCAAATCTTTATTTTGCAGTCTGTCTCAGGCTTTCCAWTCAGGCCACCCAAGAGGATTTTTGTATGGAGGGGTTTTCCTAAACTCCAAACAGGTGTTTGGATGCAGAGCTTAGGCTGTTCTATATTGGAATTCACTACTGCACAGGCCAAGAGAGTTCTAGAATGGCTTTATAAAGAATGTAACTCTTGTCTCAGTGAATTTCTTTGCACACACCTAAAAGGAATGGTTATCTATTGGAACAAGCTATTCTAATAGATTCAGTTGGATGTATTAAATGTGATATATTTGAACGTAATGTAAAATTTATTCTACCGCTGGACTTGCTTTCATAAGAACTTTACCTTGAATATTAGAATTTTCAATATATTAAATTTTAATACTRCCTCCCACTCAACAGTGTCTTGTCACAGAGTTATCCAGGGCATTCAGGGCATGAGAGATCTAAAACCTGCAAATTATAGGAGAATTTTGTATTTGATAAATTCAATTACAGGGACTAAATGATGTACATAATTGCTTCATTATATGCAAATATGAATTTGTGAAGTAATTAGAGCATTACCGTGCCAGGTAAACAGTGATGAGAGGAGGAATCCACACGCCTGAATTTTGACTGAAGGCATAATGGAATTTCCCAGACAGAGGGAGCCAACTTTGAGTTGCTTTCTCTTACAACTGGGGTGCAGAATGTCAGTTCACTTTGCAAATTTTCCTTTTTCCAAAATTAGTCAACAAGATGGCTACAGGGAGATCACTGAGCCACTCTGATTTTCTGTTTCCTTGTTTTTAAAAGAATTGTTCTCTTGTCTCCTCTGTCCAAAAAAGTTCTGTAATTACCTGGATACAGTTAATGAGAAGCCCGAGTTTTGGCAGCTACAGTGTTTGAAGAACAGAAGATTTAACAATTAGCAGCAACAATTTAAAATGTAACACCCTCTTTTTGATCCCTCTTGGCGTTACAGAAATGAATTTGTTTTGCAATTACCTGTTCTCGTGACARGCTTTCTCATAAGAACATGGGAGCATGGAGAAAGCCAGATATTTGCTAGGAAGTGTTACTGTGTGCTGTCCTGGGGGAATCCTTGGCGTCTTTGTTCCCCCAAACTGGAGTTTCAATACTAGGGAGAACATTTAATAATAACCTGGCATGCTGCAATGAAGAAGAGTCACACACAGGAGTGAACAATTAAAAGTTGGTTTTATAAAGCTTAATTTTTTTCATCCAGATGAATAAGAAACAAATAGAAATCAACTGGAGCCTGTGATGAGACCCACGTAATTCTGCCCAAATACAGAGCAAGAAAGGTTGGGGTAGTGACTGTCACTTCACTGTCATTCCTGTTATGGGAATCTGTTCAAGGGAGAGAGAGGGAATGAGGCTGTGTGGGGGACAGGCAGGGTGAGAGCATTCTCTGCTTCTTTCCTCACTCCCTTTAGGACCACTGGTGGACTGTTGTAATATTCAGAGTATCATGCCTTGCAGAAATATGAGAGAGTGAGAGGTAAGAAACTTACTGTGCAAAAAGCAGCAAGCTGGACGCACCAACTCCTCTTTCTGCCCAGAAACTCAATGGATAATGCTGAAAATTGCTCAAAAAAAAATTGCTCCCCAAAAAAACTTCTAGGAGGAATCTCAAGAGATGAGATTTATAATCCTCTCATTCTGTGCTGCTTMTGACAATGCCCTTGGAGGTGTTTTTATTCCACACGATTAATYGTAGCCTACAAACATCTATTTAAAGAACACTTTGTTTCTGCCAAGTGTTCAAGGCAGCTGAGCGTGTTGACCATGGGAGMAGTACATGGTCAAAGATTGCAGAAATGCTGAATACTGGGTAGCTTTTGATGGGGAGATTCTGAGTCTTTTGTGTCTGTTCTAATACAGACAAAAAATTATAATCAGAACACTTTTCGGAATTGCCACTGAGTTTCCTACTTGGCAAAGCACTTATCTTGCAAAAGCAAATGATTTCTTTACTACTTCAAACTGCAGACCCTTTTGAAATGTAAATTAGGAAAATGGAGGTCTTGACGCCTGGAAGAGCTCTGATGATTCATTTGTTATGATGTTCCTCCCTGCTGTGCTGTACTGAAACTCAGACTGTGGGGCTGCCTTGCGTAGTTCGGCTGCATCAAACGCGGAGCTACCACACTGAAAAGAGGAGGCTACAGGGATGTGTGTGTGCTGAAGTTTATGGAAATGCYACCTCTATCAGCTCCAGCAATTAGCTGTTTCTCTTCCCTCTGCTTTTAAGTTACAAATTAATGAGCGTGTCAATGAACCCACCTGTTACAGCAAGAGAAGCAAAAGTGCTTTGGTGTTTGATGACTGTAAATGCAGAAGTAAATGTGCAGAAAAACTTCCCAGTGCTGTATCGGAGAGGAGAGGAAAGAAAATGATTGTGAAAGATATCAGTCTTCTAACCTGACACCTGCATTTCTGTGTAACCCTGAGCACATGGTCATATTGTGTGACTGAAACCACTGTTGCTGATGAGCTGGTGAGACACTGCTAAAAACATGAATCCTATGTTTTTGGACTGTCAGCCAGGGAAATTATTGTTTTCTTAGGAAAACAGCAATCCTATTAATTTCACTTTTATAGGTGCAAGCAAGTTAACAATTTTATGAAACAAAATAATGCTTTTTTTCTGACACTGACTCTGCTTTGTGGGGCAGGACTGAGTATATTATTCCTAAATTAAAGAAAGCCTCTGCACCAAACTAGAAAGTGAAATGTCAGTCTGTGAAAGTTGTGCTGAGGCTTGCAAGTGGCAGCAGATGCTTTTCTCCAGAGATCTATATTTGAATGCATCKCTCCCCATCTTTGAACGGTTCCATTACAATGCACAGCAGGCTGTGAGAGCAGTGCTCAGGCAGGATAAAGCTCCAGTCCTTCAGGCASCTTGCTGTGGATCACACTGCACAAGTTTGTGCTCTTGCTGTTCTCCTGCTGGCTCGGGAAAGTTTGTGCTGATTTGTGGAATCTGTCTAATCTTGCATGACATGGCTTTGTGATRCTAGCATGTGGCAAAATACTGACTTCAAACATTTTGCCTCAGGAGGAGATGATTTCCTTGWTAACAGTTGGTGGAAGAGGCACTTTTGGTTCTATCTCCATTAGCATTTAGATAATAAGAGGGCTTTCATGCCCTCTTTAAATTCTCATGGCTTAATAACAACACTTGCTCTTTTATCAGGGTATTTTTCTGTCACTCACCTCAAACCAGTGTTATTCTGGGTTGATCAGGACATTAAATAATCTTTCAGACTGGACCAGGAAAATCAATGGATRCATCTTTCAGAGTGTGGATTGTTACACACAAATTTGCATCTTCCTGCCTGCGCTGATGGCATCTTTTAGATGATCATCCTAAAAACAACTCCTTTACTGAGGATTGCCAAACTTTTGTTTCATGTTTATGTATGAAGTTTCTTAGGATGGCATGATCCACTGGTTATTTCATTGTACATTGTGTGCCATGTGATGCTCTGAAGAAATTTATGAGCASACATTGGGTGGCTGCACTTTGATTTTTGAAGATGATTTGTTAAAGAAGTGTGAGCACAGAGGAGAAATGAGCCTTCTTTGCCTTTTTACCCCTCAAGACTTGATGATACATTAGAACATTATAGAACAGGTGCTTTTAGTTTAGAGTGTGATATCACCAAAGCACAGGGTAGGGGAGATTAATGACTTTGAAATACCGATCACTATTCATTACACTCTGTGAAATGATTTTTGGAGGATTTGCCATAAATCCGTTGATTTTCAAGATTGCAAAGACCCTGAAGCAATGCTAAATCCACTAAAGCCTTTTCAAATTCAGTGGGTTTTGGGTAACACAAAATGGCTTACTACCTGTGACTGGCCCTCTAAGCTCTCTGCTTTTGGTGAAAAGTACACAGCTCAGTTCGCTTTTGATATATTTTTGCAAAATATAGACTTAAAAAAAAATCCAGGTGAGTCGTTCAGTTTGTGTAATGTTCTTTGGTTCTTAGTTCTGGTTCATTAATTTTTTTTAACTAGGTACAGGGGTTGATTGTAAAAACTGTGAGCCACTGAGAGCAATGCCATTTGCCTCTGCAAAAGAGAAAATTTTCCAGTATTCCCCTACATTAAAAAATTTAAAGGGCCTGTCTTACTTCACAGAAGAAATTGCTAGAGCACTGCTCGTGAGCAGACATGCCTGAGATGCTGTTATTCCTGACTGGAATCTGTCCTGACAATTAACACTCAGCATGGCAGATAGTGCCTGGGACAGAGCTAATGCACTGTGTCATGRTTATTGTACTCCTCCGAGCATAAATTGAATGGGGAATGGTTAGTAATTAGCTCAAGCAAAATAGACTCTACACTTGTCTTCTTTTGTCATTAACGTCCAGGCTGATAACAAAAGAATCTCTGGCAATTARCACAACCCCCTGCAAAAGGTCTGACTGCGCTTCAAGAACCCTTTCACACGTGCATTTTTGTTCTAATGAAAACTTGACTTTTGAAAACAATGGGCAATGGTAAGATAATTGTACATTAATAAGCAATAATGATTTTAGAAAGAAATTCAATTTAAAGATCCTTTCTCTTAATGGCTAAGAATAATTAATAAAACAATTATATGAAGGTCTCTGGATATACAATGAAATAGATGTATGCATGTAGCCCTCCCCCCGGACTCTCCTGGGTAAGCAGAACAGAGAACTGGCTTTGAGTTTTGCTAATATTCCAYGCTCCCAGCAATAAGATGTGTGGAATCTGCATTTTGTATCATGACTTAGAGGAAAAGCAATTCTTTGAGTGTTGGTTTTTTTCACTTGATTTTGATTTTAAGAGTGTAGAAARCATCTAAGGAGAACTGTACAATTGAATATTTGATTTTTTTAAATTTATTTTTTACAAATATATGTTTGTTACGCTGCCTGAAAAGGTAGTTCCTATTAGGGTTGTATTCATTGACTTACAGTTTCAGAAGCTGCACATTAAATGTTTCGAACCCTGAATGTTGCATGATGTGGCTTTTTAATGCATAACAATCATAATGATGAGATCCAACTTCCCATCAGGATTAGAGGCTCAGCTGTTGGAAGGGTGTAGTGGCTTTCTGCAGCTGTAGAGATCTGAAATTAGAGCTCAAACTGGTGATGGATCCAGTATGTTCTGCTCTTCAGTGTGCTGCAGTTTGGGCCTTAATGTATGCACTGTGAAATAATAATTTAAATCAGGTTTTAACAAAGGTAATGGTGCGGTGACAGTGATGAGTTTTAAGACACCAGCATGATTGAGAAGATTTTGAGGCTCAGTAGCAAGTTAAATCATCCTTGCTGCTCATTTGTGCTAAGGAGAAAGGTATATGGCAAAATTTTTAGCTGCATTTTGTTCCTTTGTCTCTTCTCACTAGCAATGAAGCCTTGGGGTAGAACAGGTCTGCAAGTGGAGCTGTAAAGCTGGAGTGTGTTGTCACACCTTCACAAGCTGTGATTTGAGCCCTCATAATGCAAAGGCAGGGCTGATATCCCGGAATGTAGCACAGTTAACTGCACTACCCCTGGAAGGGGCGGAGGCTGTTGACAGGGCTAGCCACTATTGTCTCAATTGTTATTTGTTTGTTGTTTGTTTAATTTCTTTTACTAATGAGCTAATTTAATTTTACAAAAGTGAGACGATGCAAATTTTAGGAGAAATATTTTTCTTTCTGTGCCTCAAAGCCATTTCAGCTTCCTTCTCTCTGGTAACAGTGTTTACACTTGAGATAGCAGCAACCAACACTGAAACACACACCATGTGCTTGCACAGGGAATGTAATGCAGCACTTCTCTATTTTGGCAGCTCTGCTATATTCCTCTTATTTTTTTGTTATGTTTTTTTATTTCTGGAAGTCCTATCTAAGCACATTTTCCCAGAGAGATCAATAGCTGCTTCATGTGTGTAAACTGATATGTGTGGCTTACAAGAAAGATATGATAAAGGAAGACTCTGGAATTGCTGGTATAGACAAATTCATTAAGATAACAGTCTGTTTATCTAATCTCATTGATGTGTTGTAGTTATAGATCACCTGTTATTAYAGTAATTCATTTCTGTTTCTATTCAGGTGGTTTTTATCATTAGTTTTGTTCCTGCATAGATGGCTCTAAATCACTTCTCTCAAGATTTAGAGATATTTTAGATTTAAAAGACAAAACACTTCTGTCAGCTACAATGATAAAGACGAAAATACATAGCTGSAGTCCATTGGCCAATACTGTGAGGTCTTCATGAAAAGCACTGGAATAAATCAGCAGGATAAGAACGACCTTGGGTGATTCTGTTGAAGACTAAGTTAAGGACTTTGCAGCTTCAGGGGTGACTGTGGCATAATGGAGCAGTAATCTGCAGCCTGTTGGCTCCTGCTCCAAACCAGTAAAGGTAACAAATCACTGGGATCAAGGGGCCCTCCTGGGCCTCCTGTGGGATGTGCCTGGCATGGCAATTCCCATTGTGGAGAAGACAGAACAGTTTCTTTGACTGCTTGCATTGGCTAAAGATGGCATGCCCAGATATGGTGCCCGTGCCGAGAAACTCATGGCCTCTTCATGGGACTCCCCAATGGCAGCARTGGCTCTGAGAGTTTGCAGAAAGTGAAGCTGAGCCTTAAAAGGAGTAATTTCCTGGGGAAGGTAATTTCCCTGGGAAAGGTACCTTGTCTGTCCCTGAGGTATCCCCTTCCAAAGTTAGCAGCTTGTTTTGTGTGAATGGATAAATGGTGTGATTATTGCTGAACTGGGGAGAGATGTCATTCATTGTGTGTGGAAGGGTCACTACAATTTATCAKGGCAAGATATCAAAATGTAAATGCCCTCGGATAGACCAGCCCCCTGTTTTCTAGAGGCTCAGCAGGGCAGGGGACACAGCTGAGCTTGGTCCCTGCTGCTCTGGGGTGGGAGCAGACAGGAGCACGGAGCCCCACCTGCCCCAGGAAAGGTTACGCAGCTCCTGCGCTTTGACGTCAGAGGTGTTGTTATTCTATTGATTTTTTTTCAAGAAATGGGAGAAACTTGCAGTTTACTGTGAGTTGAGATGACAGCTCATGTTTCCTTCTTTATCACCCTCTCATGACTACTTTCCAGAGAGTGTAATTTAGGCACRGAGCAATGAGAGTTGTGATGGTGGAGCCTGTGGCTGGCAGAGAATATACTACACCTAACACAGGATATGTTATGGTGTCTCACATGAATTCTTTGGGAAATGAGTTGAGTTGAAGCTTAAATTTTGACTTGACAGCACTGTATTTAAACAAATAAACAGTGACAAAAACCTCTGTATTCCTACACTGATTCATGATTCAAAACAGAGGCAGTGTATATCTCTGAGGATCTTGCACTCACACGAGCAGAGAAAATAGGGCATCAAAACTGTTGGCTCCAGAGCAGCAGGAAGCTGATTGATTTCCCCTCATCCTTTCACAAACCTGGATTAGAGTAGTTCTACAACAGACGAATCAACAAAAATAATGGCACTTCTGACAGCATTGCAACCTTTTATTAGCTCCACCTGCACCACTTGACATTCACAACTCCTGCTAGAAAATGTGGGATAGCGTTCAAAGTACAGAGTCTGCCGGAGACTCTGGTGTGCCATACAATTATGGAAGTACTTTCAAAAGCAAGTTTTTTATGTTTTGGAGCTTTTCCCCTGAGGGTGAGTGAGTTAGAGCTAAGATTTGAGCAACATTTGAGCAACYTGATGCAATAGGGATGGAATTTGACTCTTGAGAAGTGCTCTATGAACATGTGGATGCACTTCAGGGATAGGCTGCTGGTGGGTGTTTTCAGTGCCTTGGGCTTGGTTAAGCCAAGTGTCCTACATGTGAACCAGCAAACTAGCTCAGATTTCTGTCTAGTAAACTGCAGATAGGATTGGGCATGTCTTGACTCATTTTATTGATCATTATTGACCCTTCAGATACTGGAAAGTCTATAAGGYCTCCCCAGAGCCTTCTCTTCTCCAGGYTGAGCAGCCCCAACTCTCACAGCMTGTTTTTGTAGAAGTGCTGCRRCCCTTGCCCCWTCTTCAAGGCATCCTCTGGATTAGCTCTACCAGYTCCATGTCCTTCTGGGGATCCCAGAGCTGGGTGCAGCACTGCAGGWGGGGTCTCAGCAGAGTGGGAGCCCATGGGGCATTGGATGCAGCCCAGGGCACGTTTGTGTCTCTGGGTTGTCAGTGCCATGGTTGTCAGTGTTCATGGCTGAGCTTCTCCTCCACCAGCACCCCCAAGTCCTTCTCCCCAAAGCTTCTCTCAATCCATTGCTTAAGAGCAGCCAAGCATCCACCCAAATCTTTCTTTTGATTGGATCTCAGTGTTAAAATAAAAAATCATAATTAAGCCAGAGGATATATTGAGTCTGAAAATGCAGAGGGGAGTCATCCACATTTTTCTTATGCTGTTATCAAGTGCTACAGCTGTTTCAATTTGTATTGAGCAAAAAATTACTCTGTAAAGATTTCGCAAACGCTTCTCAGTTTTTATCATTATCACATTACTATTCCTTTTATTTTATTTCTTATTTTAATTTTAGTGTAAAAATGGAAGAGAATAATATTGAAATTGCTGGTTTAATATCCTTTTTGTCCTCAAATAACTAAGAGTAGAATTGAACTGATTTGATCCAGGTTGTGAATGCATTAGCAGCCAGATTTCAGGATTGATTCTTAAATGAACTTCTGTATTGAAATTTTATGCTATCTTTTGTTTACATTTCTGTCAGTGCAATCTCAGCTGACTTAATAATGACAAAGAAAGAAAYTGACCCCTCTCTGTTGATACAGAACTGAATTGGCAGCAAGTAAAACCCTAAAAATTATACTAGGGCAACAGCTCCAAMCTTGAATATCTGAAACTTTTCCTCAAAGCAGAATAAGAGAAGTTACATCCATAGCTACTAATCACAGTCTTTTGTTCATAAACTGAAAAAAATAATGAGAACAGCAGCAGTAAAAAACCCCAAATTGAAATAATATGAAGAATGAATAGGGGAGCAATCCATTCCATCACAGTGGGAATTGACTGAAGAGTTACCTGAGCTYCAGAGGCTCTCTTTTGTATAACTTCAAGTGTCTGAATGACAGGTATTGTGAAGAAATTAAATGAAAACTAAGCCAAAGCCTGTTCAGTTTAGCAGGTGAGGGATTTGGAGGATGCTGGTACTTTGGAAAGTGTGTGGTCCTCGGGAGATTTGTTCTTCAGCATAATTTTTCTAGGGAACAAAAAGTCCAATTTAAATAACTCTGTAGATGTAATTTTAGTTTATAAACTACGCTGTGAATTGCTGTGAAARGATACCACCTAGCTTGCCATGACAACCTTTCATATTGAAAAGAGAATTGTAAATCTGGACAACTGAGTTTCTGGCCTTGAGAGGGAAGTTTCAAGCACAGTAATTTGATCAAAACACTCTCAGTTCTGTTTATGAATCTGGGAATATGCATCAGCTGAATTGTGTCTGTGTTTTTAATATTAATGGAAACAACAATGAGAATCTGCATAGGCACAGAGGGATCAGCACATCCATATCTCTCAAAACATGAAAGGGGGACACAGGGTACTAGAAGGAATTCAGAGCTGTCCTCCTCTTCTAYTTTCACATTATTTCTTATRCCAGTATATTGTTTTGTATTGCMWGGGGTATTAGGAACGTTATGCAGGAAAAAGCACACTCAGTTTCTAGGGAGTATTGGTATACTTTTTGGTTTTAAATTAGTCAACAATTTATAAACAGTATGTTTGATAAAGGCTAGTGAAATCTGCCTAGAAAGGTCGTCAAGGTTTTCCTCAACTTTTTGACCAGCATAACCTAAGTGGAACTTTCACTAGGATTTTATTCTTCTAAACAGCGTGCAAAATTAAAGATGTGATCTGAGAAAGCTGGTTCAATAATTAAAAAATCTATCTTGTTCAGGTCTGCTATCAGCTGTGATTCTATTGAATGATTAATGTCAGATTTTAAATCCTTTCTTTTTATTTATTTTTAAGTGTAGTGAGAAGCCAAAACAGCATTACTCTGATAGGATCCCAGCTCCTAATAACAGAGTTAACAGATTGCTGAGAGCTAATGCAGTGGCAGCACCATACCTAATAGAGGATGTATCTACTCAGTTGATTTTTTTGATTGCTGGCAGTACATGTGAAATGGACTATTCACTTACTGCTGGCAAACCAAAAACAGACCGATGCCAAGATAATACAGCTAAACTGACTCTCTCAGCCAGACGTTCATTTTTCYTGAGTGTTGGAAAGCAAACCCATGACCAGTATTTTTTATTAAAGCCTCTACCTCCAAATGCTGCTCTAGATTGTTCCCTTTCAGCTGTGTGCTGCCAGACCATTCCTTCCTCAAAGTGCTCAGCTCCTCTAACAGGGGCAGGTGCTGTGGTGCCTTTGAGGGATCTTGAACCCAGCAGCTCCAGCAGGAGGGACACAAATTGCCACATGGGACACAATTTACCTGTACAGACCTTTTCCCCCTTTCCACAGGACCCTGAGTGGTGAGCATGTCACTCTCTAGAGTCACCATTTCACCCTGTACCCTGTCTGTGGTTAAAGCAATTAAAGCACTTTGTTACCCTTCYACCACATTCAAATAGCCTGTCTAGCCAATAAGGACTTAGTCAATTAAATTGATTGGAGTTTATAGTGGGAGCTGTGTTGGCACCTGTTACCRAATATATCTCATCTAAGCCTGCACACTGCCAGAGTAGGAGTTTTGCTGGTTCATTGAGTATGAGAAATTTGCAATAGAAAATGCATTGTTGYAGCATTTTTTCTTTCCATATGCAAGTCACACACTTTTCGCAGATTCAGAACATGCTTCAAAAAAAAAAAAAATCTAAAATCTGAACTAACTGCTAATACAAAACTTGTTTTTTTGCTGAATCCATGGAAAAACTTTTTGAGCTTGTGTTAGCATAAAGGGAAATGTTACTGTTACATTTGGATCTGTGATGTTTACCAAGGAGTAAATAGGTGTCTGATGCATGATAAATGGACCTGTTGAGGTTTGTGGAGAGAGAGCCAAAAGGGGTAATTCTGGGTTTTGCTTATGAGAAACAGCAAATGATCTGTGGATTCTGAGCTGCACCAATGTTTTCATGACAGGACRCTGGACTTGGTGAACAAATCTGATTTGCAAAATGAAGTGACAGCTTCATATTGACTTTTCGTGAAACTTGGTGTCTCACAAAGCCTTCCTTGTGGAGGAGCTTCAGTRCAATGGATGAGTGGGTTCCAGCTTAAATCTCATGGTTCAAAGTTACTGCTGGGTCCCAGGGAATTGCTTCCCATCTCCTCTTCCTCCTTCAGTCAGGCAAGCACCGGGGCTCAAAGGGAGCAGCAGTGCTGTGAAGGGGCTGAGAGAGGGTGAAAGGAGATATTTATTAGATATTTMTATCTAATATCAGTCACCTGCCTAAACCCCTCCAACATTAAACTCATCCATCTGGGGTTTGGTCATAGAAAACYGGGCTGTATTTCTTCCATGAGAGTTGTAATCTGCTTATCTCTGGTTGTTTGATTTCCTAATTTAGTTTTCTTTTTCTTTGTGCTAAAAAAAAAAAAAAGTTTGCTCTTTCACTGTTAGTTCTCTTGATTAATAATGCAGAAAAATCATAACATAATGTCTGGGGTATTGCATTTTCCTCCTGGAGGCAGCAGCAGTGTCACAAGCACAGGGCTGTGCGTTTGCAGTGGCAGTACCTGGGGAAAAGGGAAGCCAGYGAGCTGGGAATTTTTGCTTAAAAACAAATTGAATGAGTGAATAAAGAAAATCATTAAGGCTTCATCTATAAATACTCTCTAATTTAAATTCACATTGGCATGAAATTTTAAAGAWTTATTTCCATAATTTGAAGTAAAAGGTATTTGTTTTAGAGGTGATTAATTCGCACACTGCCTTATGGGTAAGGGAAAATTGCAGGATCAGGGTAGTATAAATTAATGATTGGAGTACGTGTGCTAAAAGTGTGCGAAAAGATTTTAGTCAAGATATTTTCTTGTTCCTTCTCCCTATTAGCATAGTGGTTATTGAATTTCTTGATTGATTAACATTAAATAGGTATTGGTTTTATCATGATAATAAATAAAATTATCATCTCAGTTATTTACARAAATTACTTATACCAGGAAAAGGATGGACAAAAATAAAGAAATGGAATTTATTACTTGTTTTACACTAGGAATCAGTTAGAGCATCACCTTCAAGAAAAGAAAAATGTTTTAAGATATGTTCATGTCTATTAGGAAATATAATATATAACAGCTAGAGCTTAAGCACCAGAGTCCTTTGCCCACCTATCATCCTGCAAATCCTTCCAGGAGGAGGTTCTTGGGAGGTACCAGGGGACAGCTGTTAGAGGCAGATGTCTGTGCAGGGGCAGAGCTCTGTGAGCTCAGGTTTTGTTTAGGAGGTGATCACATTGGAGCATTTGGTGTGTGTGGGAAACCTCTTCTGYAGCCTTTCTTTGTGACACTCTGGCCTGTGTCTGGTTCTCTAATAAAGTTTTCTTTCTTTCCTTTGTTATTAACAAATTGCCCAGTTTCCCTGCAAGGCTGTTTAGTGATTAGAATGGGAAGCACATTGCAATGCTTTTTTTTTTCTTTTCCTTTAAAGAGATGGTATTTATGAGGATGGTGACGTTTCAGATTCTGAAGACAATTGCAGCACCTTCACTGTCTGCTGTCCTTTGTCACTCCTTGGATCCAGCCCAGACTCAAGGYCTTGTTTCCATGGAGGCAATGCTTGTTATTAGAGATATTTCTTCTACAAACAGACTTGTGAATTCTCACGCCTTTGCTTCAAGCTTTATAGTTTTAAGCCTTATCTGGAGCTTTTATGTTCCMTCTTCTTTGATCTTTTGCCAGAAGGCTTTATGTTGCAGACTGGGGTTATGATGTTTGCATGTTTTASTTCTTGGTTGCTCTGTGAACAGCAAACAAGGGATGAAAACCTCACATCAGAGTTCCTTCCTTCAGAGAGCAGCATTACAATTCCTTGATCATGGACAAAACATGTTTTTGTTTGATTACTCTTATTATTTGGACTTTTTTTAAAGCATGAAATAAAGCAATTGATAAATATGTTAAGTTAAAGCTAGGCTCATCACTTGCTATCCCTCAAGACAAACTAGAAATTGTGGGAGATTTGAATYAGGAACATGTTTCTTTTTTCACTGTAGTTAATACACAGAGTATAGAGGCCTTGGATTTCAGTAGGATAAGTTAGAATACAATATGAAAACCTTCTAATAATAAGTAAAATTAAATAATAGAATGAATTTMCAACAAAGATTATGGAGTTTCCATTATTGGAGGATTTTTTTTTTTAGATTTGTCAAAAATGGTTAACTATAGTTGGTCATGGTTTGGGGAACGAGGGAGCAGATGGCATTGAAGACAATTTTAGTGTTTCTTTCAAAATTTTTTTGACAATAGATATTTTTGCMGAATTCTGTGATTGCTTCAAAGTCAGTATCTTCCATTGAATTCACTGAGTGGGAGGTTGAAACTTGAAGCTGTCCAACAATCTGGTGACCTGAAGTGACTCAAATGCTCTTACAGCCCCAGAATATTCAAAGGTGGTAAATAGTGCAGGTGATTTTCTCTTTTCCTAAATCACCTTATCATTTTATGGGGCAGATGGAGGGTTCAGGTAGAGCTCTAAGGTATTTGCCTGTCCTGTTTTTTGAGTTCTAAGATTTTAAAATCTCATTGTGAGCAGTCTTGTTCAAAATGGCTATGTATGCATATGTCTTGTGAAGAATAAACTTCAGTAAGAAATGCCGTGAGTGCTAAAGAATGCAAAGCCCTTTTTGCTTTTTTTGCAGATTCCAGTCATAAGTGTTATTARATGTTTGTCTTGCTCCTTTTTGTGCATCTCTTGTGAGCCTTGAATTCACCTTACATTCACTGTAGAATATCAATTTTCTGCCTCTTCAGAGCAGCAAAACCAGATCCCTTTCCATTCAGTTGGCCTTAATTCCTTCAGGCTCTCCCCTGGCAGAAAGTTGTTTTAATAAAAGGGAATGCCTCGAAGCCACCCAGTATCATTAAAGYGACCAAGAGAATAGGACCTCAACTCCTGCTGTGAGCTTGATTCACTTACAGGTGGAGCAGGAAAGGTCTTTTTGGATCAGCTGCCTGAGTTGTGTGAATGCTGTGGGTGAAGAGGAATTGTACCGGCCTTTCTTTAGTTTTGCTCTGGTAAATAAACACTGTCATGATGCATTGGCTTCTGAACCATTATGTTTTTCGCTGTCAGCCTTTCTGGTTTAGTCTGGGTTTTTTTTCACATAACTGAAAGTTTTTCTGTGCTTCAGTTTCCTTTCATTTCCAAAATTAGAGTTTAATTTGCCTGCCTCAAAGCAGCAAACCAAGATCCTTTTAATAAAGTTACCTAATTTAATGCAAGCRTAATGGCAAAGGTGTGAAACTGTGCCACAGAGGGTTTGGGGGCTGGCTGTCTAAAACTGTAAAAGTGACACATGCAGGGAGCATCATGGTTTTGCTTTGAAAATACAGCCTCAAGGTGATATGAGGATTACAAAAAATAGTGTCTGCTAAATCCTCAGTATTCTTCTAGGTTTGTCTTTGCTAGTGAAAAGCAGAATTATTCTGGGTTTGTTCTCTGGATAATGGTTTATAACTTTTACTCCATACTGATATATAACTAGTGATGATGAGTCCTGTTTGAAGTTACCAAGGTAGGTTCACTTGAGGTTCCTCAGCTTCAGACACCTCTTATAATCGAATTTTGGGATGTACTTATACACTTAAGACTGAAGAGAAGTCTGTAGCAGGATTTCTAGAAGCCTCCAGGYACATTCCCTGTGTAGCATTTGGTGATTTAGGCTTGACTGTAACCTTAAAAAAGGGACACATGCACTTCAGGTGTGGCCCTAGAACAAACTATTCCTTGTTAATTTGACCATCATAGTTGTCTTTGTAAATTATATTTTACCTGTGATGTTTTCACCTGTTGTGAGCCAAAACATGTCATATTAATCCTCAGTTTGAGTCTTAAATAAAAATATTTTCTCTAACATCTAGATGGGTTAGTAGTTTAGACATAGATACTTATAATCACTTTGCTGGTAAATGCTGCCTTGATAACATTCAGGTGAGCATCCTTGGAAAACAGGACATACATTACACTTATTCTGATAGCATCTACTGAGAAAACAGTCTCCAAATATTCTCTGATGGCATTTATTCAAATATGTTGTTATTACTCCATATTGTTGGTMTAGATTAAGATAAATGCATTTGCCAAGTGATGAAATGTGTTCACAGATTCTTCTTCTGCTAGAAATAYGCCTTTGTGATCTTGTAGGAATAATGTTGACCCAAAGCCATAGGAAAGTATCTTTAAAGAAATGAGAAAGTCCAGCATTCCAAAGTTGTACCTCTGAAAACTTCAGCCTGAATATGCTACCATGTATTTATTTTTTTTATTTAATGTGTTTATCCAGCAGTAAGGGTTCTGGTGGTTTAGACAGTTTTTCATAGTCCGAATTGGTTTGGCACCATTGATTTTTTTGTTTTATTGTCTTTTCATTGGTCCAAATAGTCTGCTGCTCTRAAGTAAACAAGATTTCTTTCTTTCCTCATTTGCAAGATCTGAGTTAGATCCTGTGCTTTGTCTTTGTTCTTTTGTAAATGTTGATGTCCTAAAGTAAAGATTCAGTGATCAGATCTAAACTTCTGACAAATATTTTTCATAAAAGGACATAACTGTCACTTCCTTTCCCTTTTCTGCCATCCTTTTCCTGTGAGATGTTGCCTAGGCTTTATTCCTATTGATCTGGATGGCCAGACTGGCTACCCTTGCAAGCTTTAAGGATTTGGGCCTGTGAAAAGGCAGCAAATCATTTCAAGGTTAGCCTTTGCTCGACTTCCATAAAGCTGCTCAGTATTTAAAGAAATTCTWCAGCCATTGATTGTCCTTTTGAGTGTCAAAACATTTTATTCCCTAAGTACGAGTCACATTTTTTTAGACAGTTTGCTTGTTGCAAAAGGCCAAATAATTCAGATGGATCTTTCTGCTTCTATTTCTCTGCTTGCCAAAACAATTACTGCTTTTATTTTGTTTTATCTTTTGTTTATGACAGAACAAGTGCACTGTTCTGAGAAGAAAATGGACTWAGTGGTAGGCTCTGAGAACCTACATACACACAGTGCACCATGGAGGGAACAGGGTGAATTAATCTTGTATAAAAGTAATTAAGATTAGGATGTTAACTTTCTAACTATTTCCACTGTAGAACAATCTAGGATATCTGTCTATACTTAAAGAAAATATTTCAGAGATGTAGAAACAGTGATGTAGGTAAAATTTACATGGATCCTATGGAGAAAAATAATTTAACATCTTCCCAAGATCTGAATAGGAGATGCAAATATCCTTTTTATGGTGTAATTCCACAAGTCGGGAAACCATATCTTCTGACCTAGGTTTTTTTCTCTTCAAAATTTGCAATATCCTGAACTGAGAAAAAGGGGAAAGGAAAGAAAAATAATAAAACTCAATTTACAAGTAGTTTCTGTGAGGTTTTTTTTTTTGGTTTAGCTCTCTGTAAGACTACTTTAAAACAAAAAAAAAATTCAACCTGGCAAAACAGTGAACAAAAAAGTTTGAGAAGCCCCTTTCAGTCACACTGGAAATTTAATACCTAAACTGAAATAGCAGCTCACCCTTGATGATTATATATTACAGGGATCTAGAACTGAGTCCAAAGTGCTCTCAGCTGTCATAATTTCATGGATATTATGGCCAATTACAGTATTATTGGCCTCATATGGTGCTCAAATTCTGTCAACATATGGGATTTGTGCACAAAAAGTTAATATAAGTTAATTTTTGAAAAGTTCTTGAACATGTTGAGAGTAATAGTAGGGTAACATTCTTCTGTGTTTTCAGTCTGTTTTAAGGTAATTCTGAGTTTGCTACATCGGTTACATTGAACGATAGTCCTTTGAGCATTTGTGTAACACTGAAAATTCACATCTTGAGATGTAAAGCTCTGCTTGTTTGGAAATTTTTATTCACACAAATGTTACACAGACACAGCAAGGTAAAGCAGATATTCACATGTTCATACTGGACTCGAGGAAAACCCTTTTCTTTTTTCAACTTCCTCCACCCTGCAGCCTACTAACCAAAAACGACCAACAAAACAAGCAGCCAAAAAAAAACCCCAAAACCCCACCAAAAAATCTAAACAAAATAACTAGGCTCACGTTCAGCAGGCAGGCTGTTTATCTGTTAAACAAGAGGTAGTTTTTTGGTAATTGGAAAAAGAATTTCTTTAATGTAGAAAAAAAGAAAACACAGTATTGCCAAACCCACCACTTACATGGCTTAGGAATTGCTGCTTGGTTCTTGATGTCCTCCTACAAATAATTCAACAGAAGTGAAGTATGGGGATAWGGAAGAGTGGTTGTGACTGAGTGTTTTAGAAAGATTTTCAAGAGATGAAGGCATTGAAAGGAGTGGGGTGGTTGGATTCAGAGAGAACTTCAGAAGCTCTTCAAGCTAAGCTCTGCAGAGGCAGCAATCCTGCTTCACTGCTTTTGCTACATGAGAAAGCTATTTAGGCTTTTGTAAGAACTCTGGAATATTGGTGAAATTCAGTGATAGTACTTTGAAAAGCTGTAAAGACATTTTAAACATTTAATTCCGGTAGACCTGTTGGAGTGGTTGTTGTTGTCAGAACAGACCATTAAACTTGTCTGGTGTGACTTCTACAGAMATTACAGACAGCTTGAGTTTCAGTAAATGGTGCTTGTAGCCAAATAAAATCTTTCAATTTCTGAACTTCTGCTAATTCTAAAAAAAATCTTATCAAGATTTTAAGAGCTGACCTGATGATGAATCTTATACAGCCATCAATAAGTGGTCCTGTACCATTATTTCCTTGTTTRGCTAAATATATTCAGAACTAGAATCTGTTTTCTTCTTTCTCAAAATGTGAACTGTTTTACAATGCAAAATAATTATTGTAGCACTTTTGCTRAGGTGTAGGAATTTCAATATATTTTTAAACAGAGACACTAGAACTGAATGCCACAGCCCACCAAAAGCCTCACTGGTATGGTATAGACGTAGCGTTTTCCTGACTACCAATCCATATTTTCGTATTTACTTTTTGAGCTCCATGTTAACTCAGGTGTTTATGTTGTGTAGTCTTGCCTCTACTCTTGCTCTAAAATATTTTTAAATACAAGAGATTTCTATGAGAAGGGTTTTCTTTTTAGCATCAATTCTGCTCATTATTTCTGTGTACAGCTCTTTATCTGGCTACTTTACAATAACACTAATTAGAAAAATTCCTTGCTACAGCATTCTGTGGAGGCCAGGGCTTAAAAGCAGTAATACATTTTACTGGACATCCACAATAAATAAACAAAAATAAAAAAAAAAATATACAACTTTATAGAGTTCTTGTGTCTTCAGCATAACACAAATGATAATTTGTGACGATCGGGAAACAAACACTGCAGGAAMCAGGCTGTTAAATGTGTTTGAAGTATTGTCTGAAATCTCTGATTCAATGTAGCCTCAGAATGTGTCGGATTTGTTATGCTAAAACGTGTTAGAATCCCTGGTTGCTTTATTTTTTGTTCCTTTGTTTCACTTTGTTTTTTTTCCTCTTACCAAGTTTCAGCTCCTGCCATTAGTTGTTCCTGAAGTGTCAGAGGAGGGTGTTCAATTTTATATGGTGTTTTCTCGCCTCAGGGGCCTCCTGGCAAATATCTACATCCTGCACTACAGAGTGCACAGAGAAGGCACCTCATCGGAAAAAACAGTTACAAACCACTGATCCTATAATTAAAACACAATATCGAAATKTGTTACATTTTAAAAAACTGAATCATATGTAGTTTTAATAATCTGCAAGTATCCTGAAAYGTTTTGCCAAGTGCATAAGCATGGWGGGGRGAGAAMTGCTAAACCATAGACACTGGGGATATAAAAGACATCCTCCCTGATCTCTTGTAAGCCCAAAATTGGTTTCTGTTGCCTATTTTTGACAGGTTGCAAGCATCAGATGTCAGTGAGATGGTTCTGGTTCCTTCAAAGAGGGACTGTTTGCTGAAAGCTTTGTATCATTTACTTCCAGGATGACATGAAGCACATGTTTTGAAGTTGTACTGGAATGGCAGCAAAATCTGATTGACACAGATCTCAGGAGAGGGCTTAGAATGGATGTCTCTGGGGAAATGTCTGGTTTCTAAATACTGCGTTCACTGCTGTGATCTATCCTTCATATCAGACTAAAGATATATTACATTTATTTGCTCTTAAGAAAGGTGTGTGGATAGCTGTGCAGCTTTTTGACTGACAGTTATTGGAAGGAGGAAAATTTCTGATGGAATAAAATTTGATTAGGACTRTAGGAAGAGCCATTTCATCACCAAGGACTTGCACTGATTCAGTAAACATTAAAACTCTTGCTGGCCTACCCCACTTGGGTACTATAAAAAAGTTTCTAGGCTACTTCTGCTTTTTATAAGATTAAAAATTGTTTTTGTCAATATATATTATATTCAAAACCAATCTTATTTGCATTTTGTTGTGTGAAAGGAAGTGTGTTTATGTTACAAAATACATATTAAAACAAATTTATCTTGTCCCCTGAAGGAACATATTTGGCAAAACTTAGAAACGGTTTTACTTTCAACAAAAATATGCGTATATGTTTTTAACCCATTCTAGAATAGAAGTTCTGTTCCCATTGAATCAATTGCAAGATTCTTAGAAGTTTAAGTCTACTTAGGAAATAACAGTGAAATTGGAATATATTTAGCTGGAAGAGGGAAACTCTTGCAGGCAGCTCAGTTCCTGTGAGGCAGCTCACGTTTCTCGATGATGATTTGCAGGCTCACTGGGTCAGATGCACTTTTTGCCAYGCTGTGGAAGTGGAATACTCAGAAACGACTTCAATGTCACAATTTCCTTCAAAAACACCACTTATGCTAAAACACCTGCTCTGATGCTGCTTCTCTAGAGCCTCTAATTTATGGCATAAAATACCATTATTTTTAACAGAGCAGAAGATTTCTTACATTAGCCTTAGATTTTTTCTTTTTTTTAATATCATATTGAGCATTTATTGCAGAATGTGTACCTTCAAGCATTTCCATTTCAACCCCTAATTTTTCCCATTTGTAGAGCATGAGAGTCCAATTTAACATCAAATTTCTCTTCCATGGGTTTAATAGCACTTAGTTTGGTACTTATGGAAATTTCAGAGGTAGAACCAATCTCTGTCAGCGTCCCCAGGGTGGAAATTACAGGGCGTGGGAGAGAATATGGAGCTACTGAGGGAGAGCTCCCTCGAGTGATCTCCCTGTCTTCCTCTCCAAAGCGTATTAACAATCATTTCTGAAGTGTCTCAGCTATATTTGGARGGTTTTTTTCCCCCTGCCAAATAAAAGAAGATAGAAGCATTTTTGAAGTCTCCTAAACTAAAAGCTTTGCTTTCCAAAATCTTACTGCTGGATGTGTCAGCTGTGCTTGCRATTWTGAGCAACTCCAGTGAAGTTAATAAGATGCCACTATGTCCAATGGTGTTCACAGCAGTGGAGTTCAAATTACAAAATTATGCTATTGAGAAAGAATGGCCCTTTTYCACAGCTGTGAAATTATTAACTCTCAGAAAATGGCAGAATATTTTTTTTATTATTTTCCAGTTTTTAAATTAATACCATCACTGCTGGTTAAAGTCAAGGTCACATGAATTCTATTCTGCAGAAAATGGTTTCAGACTCTGTGGTTGCCGGTTTCTGTGGCAACATAATTCATATGAGGAAAAGCTTAATTTTGTTGTGAAAATGATGCTTTTAGCACCATAACCCTTGACAGTTTGTTTTGAAATTAACTTTTATCCTTTTTCTACAGTAAAGTATGGTGCAGGGTTTTTTTTTCCTCCAAGAAAACAGAATCGCTTGAGAAAAAGTTACTAATAAAACATTTGGGTTGATGGCTTATCACCACTTGTAAAACATGGGCTGTCTGTTCATCAGCTGTCATTTCCTGCAACCTCGATGAGATGGTGGGGGTAGTGTTCCCTGCTGGAGCTTTAGTGCTTTTGCAATGAGCTGGATGTTGTTCACAAGTACAAAACCTAAAACAAACAACCCCCTCCCCCAGCTCTGTGCATCCATATGTGGATAGATATGAATATCCTCCAAGGTGATATTTGTGTTGGTTTTATTTTGGAACTGTACTGGTGATAACAGTCACTGCCAGAATGGAGCTGCTGCTCCTCACACTCTTGCATTTCATGGGGCAGCTGCAGTCACAAGGAGGCAACTCTGGGAAAGAGAAGGGTTTCTATTCACTGTGTGGGGGACAAGTTCTCCCCTGCATGTTTTGATGGATATTTCCAAATGTGTCACTCACTGACAGTAGGTGAATGACAGTAGGTTTGTGCATAGGAGTTTTCATGAAAATAAGGGTAAAATTCTGTAGAAGTGGCTGTTTGCTCTCTACTTCAAAGAGAACTTGGCATCATATTGTATTCACACTTATTTTACTCCACCATAATTTTGGTCAATCAGAACAGTATCCATTCCTGTTTCTGCACTGTCAATTTTTTTGGGCAGTCACTCTTCTTGTCTATCTTTGATATCTTTGAATTCCTTCCTGAACTACATCTCATGTGCTGAATTTCCAGTCTYTCTGAGCCATTTAGTTCTCCTAATGCTGACTGTTTGAGGAGGGCTATGCTGGGAAACCAAATAACATGAGTAGTTTTTTTCCATTAACTGGTTTYATTATATTAATGTGCAGTGGGAAAGTGTGATCCATGTTTCTGAATGAGTGAGATTGGCTGTAAAAGTAAAGGATTTATACTCCTCTCTCAGACAAACCCTGGGCACTCTTTCATCTGAGTTGTCCCATTGAAGGACATGGCTAAGACTCTTCTAATCTGAATGGARCAGGATTAATCTAAAATCCTTTGTGGTTAAGATCCATATCACTGTTGCAATCAATCAGAACYGAGATTTCCAGACTGGATGTTTGATGCAAACTGTACAATCACCCTCAGACAAAGCACAATTGGAATTCTGAGCTGGCTGTCTGCCTCTTCTGTCAGGATGAAGTATGAGGAAGCAGCTGTCAGAAACTGATAATGAGATGCACTGACAGAGCTGTGGGATTACTCTTACACACCTCATGTCTGTAAAAWGCACAGTGCAAGCTGAGTTATTATTATGTTAAATTACTGAAGAATTTTTACATAATTATATATTCAGACCTGTCAAATACATTTTAAATGGTGTAAGATAGGCCCATAGCTGTTTGCTTTTTGTGTGGCCATCCAGGGGAAACAAAACCTCTTGCCACAATCAGCATTACCCAGTTTCATGATGCCTTCAAAGGCAGCCCACAGGACTGTRCTTTCCCCAGKTGCAGYCTGATGCTGAARTCACTACAGARAGAAGATGAGATCAACAATTTCTGACTCAGATTTGCCATTGCTTTGGACTGTTTCATAGATCAATGTAGAAAAAGAAGCAGGTATTCAAAATATGTATGGATCTGTCTAACTTCAAGCACCTAATTTAAACGTAAATCTGTTTTAAATCTAATTTAAATTGATGGGATTGTTCATGGGCCAAAATACATAATGCAGCATTATGGGCTGTGTAAATAGGGCTCAATCCAATATTCTTAAGGTTCAAGGTCTCCGAGCATCTCTTTAGTGATACAAAAATTCTAATTATWGGTGCACCAAGGCTCTGTGCAAAATTTCTTTAAAATCTTCTGAACAATGTTCTATAGAAGAAATCAAGCCAGAAAACTACTAGAACAATATCCCTGTATTCTGCTAAGCTGGTGGYACAGAAGCACAAGCCCTATTGATGTTTAGTATTGATCAGTCTGTAGACAGCTCTTTCTATTTTTTCCTCTCTCCATTTCTTCCCAACTCCTGTGAAATATTAATCGTGATCTCGTTAACTACATCAAAATACAGAAACAAACTGTACATTGTAAGTGTTAATTTTTTCAACATGACATTACTGAAGGATTAGGTTAGTTCAAGGAATACATAACTCATTATCTGGGTGATAGTCACATCGATGGATACCGACAATATTTTATTAATCTTTATTTTATTCTAGCTAATTGGAGTTTCTATGCCCTTTTCAAGAAACAATATCTTATTCATAAATCTCGTACATCCAKGACTTATGTTGCATTGCTTTTATTATTATTGTATCACTGTTTCAGTAGTTCAGTTTTAGAACTGCAGACATAACTGTCAGGGAGATTTACAACCGACTGTTATGGCAGCATTTTATAGCTCAGACTGCACTAGAGATCCTTTAAAGACTTCACACTTATCCTGTGACTTCAGTTTAAAAATACAATTTGCTTCTTTCTGCTGGTAAGAGCTGTTGGTGCCATRAAATACTGAGACAATCTGTTGCCCACAGTACCTTTTTAATTATTTTGGATACTATTCTGAATTTCCAACAATAATGATTTGTTGCTAAACTAGAAGTTCATTATCCAAATGCACTTTTCCCCTCCATGCACATCTTCCCTACCTGGCTTATAACCCTTGCTCATAGCACTGCTGTCCCTTTCCATCTTCTACATTCCAGATCCTGAGAGCAGTAGTTGAAAAGCTAAACAAGAAAGCACATTGTTTCCTTCCCTGTTTTTAAGAGTTTCTAGAGAAAATACTGAGAGCAAAACCAAAACTCCTCTTTGTCAGTGGTAATCTATCACTTTCTTCAWTTTTTTATCAATATCCTTTTCTTTCTCTCTTTCTTTAACTCTCTCTTCCTCCCTTCCTTTTCTCTCCCTTCCTTTCCCCCTGCCTCCTTCCCAAAATACATTCATACCCTGTTTCTCATTGCTGTTACTAATCTCAAAAATCTGATATCCCCTCTCAAAATGGAAATATCCATGCGGTTTATCCCTTGCACCTTGAAAAATATTTACTGCTCAGTGTTCTCCTTGATAATCCGTTCACCTGCTGGTTTTCCTGATGCAATCTTTCTTTGATAAATCTCTCACTGAATAGGTTCAACATCTCATTAGTGAAAAAGCTGGGGTGTGGGGGTGTGTGTGTGCTGTTGAGTTCTGTGAAGAACAAGGAAGGGAAAAAAAGGTAAAACATGCAACTCTTCATATTTCTGTAAATTGCTGTTTTTACTACTCATTTGTGTGTGTAGTAAATACATACAAATGTATAAAATGAGTGAGAATTGCAATTATAGTGYAAAAAGTAGTTGTTAAAGAAGAGAACATTTTGTTACAATCAGGGAAATTAATGAGGCCTGGCTTCCTATGGATTTATGTCCTTTGTGTCCTAAATCCTCTCTTCTGACTGCATCAGCCCCAGCTCCTTCCCAAGTCTCCTGTGATGATCACACTGGCAGGAAATAGCACTTTGTGCAGTTAACATGCAGCTGCCAAACAGAAGGGTATAATGGCTGAATCCTGTCTCTCCCTCTCTTASAGCACTCATTTGTTTCTTTCCTGTACAGCTGCTGATTTCCAGAATGTATGTAAGAGTTTCAGACTTTTATCCATCTTTCAGATTTGTTCTCAGATGGCTGCTATTTACTGTAGGAAAGGAAATTTAGCAGACGTGCAGCATTTTTAAATGTGTGTTGATCTCTAATTTCCAAACTTAAAATGAGATCAAATTTAAATATACAGTTTGTGTCAAAGTCATTTTGGAGCATCAGTTATTATTCCAAAAGTCTTTTACTCATGCTGTATTAACCATTGAACCTATTGACTAAAAAAAGTGTTAGTAAAAAGACATACAATGGTAAGAATTTGAACAAACATATTATTTTATTAATATTTCTGATCATCAAATACAAAACAAGTCTTACTGACTGTCCTGCATAACAGAATTACCAGATTTCACAGGCACTGAACACTTTAGGGGAGGACAAGACCCTGCCCTCATCAATACAATGAGTGAAAACAAACAAGTGGTGAGCATGGGAACAAAGAGCCATAAACCAGGAGAGGGAGAMCTGTAAGACACTGCCAAAAGATGATCCAAGAACTGTAACTCCAATGGATGATAAAAGCCTTGAACTCAGTAGGGGTACCACTCTTATGGGGCTTTCCATATTTTCCCTCATGCTCAACATTTCTCAGTTCCATTTTCTATCTCTGTTTTAGAGGAACTAAGAACTCCATCACTCCCTATTCCCTTTAGCCTGGTTTTCGTCTTTCCATCTCTTCCCACCATCCACACTCTCTGTACACATGGCAGCTAACCCCCCTTCCATCAGACCAAATAAGCCAAGCTTTTCCATCTGTGAAGGTCTGAAATTCTGTGCACTTGTATCAGACTATTTTTCTTTAATAAATATTTGAAAAATTACAGCCAACTATTTTTAAATACCCAGGCTTTAAATAGCMTTGAATCATGGAATCAAGGGTTGCATAACAAACCCTCCCAAATATGTACCCAGTAACTCAATGGTTACAGAATTTCACCTCCCAGTTGAATCAGAAAGTGTGATGGTTTGTGTGTGCCAAGTAGTTGRTTGATGGAATATAAATATTGTATAATAAAATATTGCACTTTAAAGAGCCCAGGCAGACAGAGTGGAGCAATGGAACTCCTAGGGAAGCACAAAGGTTCACGAGATGAGTGTTTGCTTCTATTTACTATTTCAAATAAATAACATTAAAGCATAAGCCTTGAATCCACACAAAAATAGCCTTGAAATGGTAAAAGAGGTTTGCAATATTAATGGATTAGAAATAATTCATTACTCTAGCATTTTTCTGAGTGCTGTGTCAATTTATTTAAACTGTTTTGGTGCCTGAGGTTCTCTAAATCATTGTAAGTATCGTTACTTATTTTGATGATAGCTTTGATTAGCATTAAATAAAGGMAAGGGATTTCAAGGTATTTACTAGATTATTTATATTTAAACATAGCTATAAATATAAAAATTTAAAGAGTGCAAAGGACAGGAATAGGATAAAATGCTCTGGAGATCTTTGGAACAGTGGAGACAAGTGCATTTGAAGGCCTAGACCCTTGTGATGTTGGTCCACAAGGACCCCTCTGAAGAAATCACCAGAAAGTTAACTTTAAACATAATTTACTGAGTTGGGAAAAGCTCTATGTCCATATTCTGAAAGTACCTTTATAAACCTGAATTTAAAGTTTGCATATCGGCTCAGCAAACCAGGGGAGAGGACAGAGCTCAAGGAAAAGGGACAAAAAGTTCGCATGAGGAAAAATTAAATTGTCTGCAGAGTTTTACCTGAGGCTTGTTAGTTTATTTTTGTTTGGGTGTTTWTTTGCTCATTGGCTTTGTTTGTTTTTCCTTATTAATTACCTCTCTGGTACATTTTCCCCTTTTTATTTAATTAATTGAAAGAACTATAACAGTGCTGCATATTCAGATACTTTGCTGTAATCAGCCATAGYTTGCATGAGGCAAGATGTGGCACAAATTGCAGTTTTGTAACTGATTCTCAACAATGGAAGCTGAAGACACTTGTAAATACTTGAACTGAAACACATTATCAGATGTGTGCTTCCTTTGAAAAGGCCTCATTGCAGGAGCAGTTTCAAGAAACTTCATTAATATTTAATAAAGATTTTAACTCAGGGACAAGAAAGGAATATGCTGAGACACTGTGGGTACCTTATTGTATCATATTTTGTTGTTGATTAATGATTTTCTGCCTGAGGTTGGTAACTGATGAATCTACTGTAATTAACAGTAAAGATGGAGGGAAGATATTTCTGAGAGTGGAGAGTGAAAGGTGTGTGTGACTTTCAAGCAGTTCATACAAACATGACATTTGGATCCTTGTGCTGATGTCAGAATTGTTTGGCTCAGGAGATACAGAAGTTCAGAGCAGTTGTGTTTCTGAGGCAGGTCACTTCCAGCCTTTGAGGAAGGCTTTCCAAAATGCAGTCTCCTCACCCTTGCCCTTCTACCTGTGTTTGGCCCATCCTAGGTTTTTTTTCTGAATTCAGATTTGTATTGCAAGCAGAAGACTGAACAGATTCAGAAGCCAGATTCTGCTGTTCATTAATTACTGCCAGAGGCAGGCTCTTCTCTYAGCATCCTGCTGGATGGACAATCTGCCAGAGATGAGCTGTCCCACTGCTGATGTTCCCTTCAGCAAYTGCAGGACAGTTGGCAGCACCTCCTCACACACCTCTTTGCTCTCTTCTTATCATCATTGCAGAAGTCAGTTAATAATTTAGTCCATGAATATATTGAAAGAGGATAACTTTTAAGTTATTCTCTGTAACAGGTCCTAAAAACCATAGGGAATGAAACAGAAATGGAAAAAAAAAMCCCAATAGCARCAGCTGTAGCTTGATCCAGGGTGTCTGATCGCAAAGGAGCATTGGGTGTAATGTCTCAGCCAGCTTCTTGCTCTCTGGTTCACTCTTCACTCCCAGCAAACCAAAGAGTCTGTTGGAGTTCCACCGTGGCGGAGTATTTGGGATCTCTTGGCATATTTGGCCTTTTAGGGCATAGGGTAATTATGGTATCCCAACACCTAATACKTCTTTCACTTCCACACCTTTGTAATTAGAACAAGAATGTGTTCTCAGTCCCTCACCAAATCTGCCATGTGAATTTAGGTATTGAAACTCCTTTTTTTTTTCCAGCATTTTCTTCCAATTCTTATGAGTGTCCTTTTATTTTTCAGTTTGGTATCTTAGCCAGTCTCCCGCATAAGCCAAATCTCCATGACCCCAATTACCTCATACTTCTTTTTAACTACTCTGTGTTGTATCTAAAAAAAACCCTGCTAATTTGTTCCTTCTGCTGCTTCTATTTTTGTAMAAAGAATTGACTTGCACAGGACTCATGTTTTCTGCTCTGCTCTCCTCACCATGTCTCCAACTCACTCACTCCCTGCTGCTGAGAGATTCTGCTTGTTAGTCGGTGTTTTAGTTTTATCCAGGATTTAACTCTTGACAATCTATACAGTATTCCATAAGAAAAAGAAAAATAATATTCCCCATGTGTTTTATTTTGCTTTCTTTTAAAGGAAAAAATAATCACTTTCTGGAATGTTGACTCTGTATTTTAGTTCARGTATATACATCTTAGCCAAGCACGTGTGCTTATGGTTTCTCCCATTATTCTTGGTTATTTTCCTCTTCATTTTCCCTTCGTGATAGTCTTTAATAGACTATTTTTATTAGACTTTTATATTTATTTTATATTCTTTAATAGACTTTTATATTAAAGACTTTTTAGTCTTTAATATGTCTTTTTTCCATATTATTTGAAAGAGATGTTGCTTGCATTTTCTTGAAATGAAATTATTTCTGAAAATTCTTTAAACACTGCTGCCAAGAAATTGAAAAGYACTTAAGTGACTTAGAAAAGTAAGAGCCTTTTCCAGATGCCAGCASTAGGTGTGATGTTCCCAGATGGAAGCTGGCATCCTCCTCTGCCAGTGCAGGGATACCAACGTARCTCTGGCAGGTCATACAGCTGCATATGATTGGTTTTCATCTYCTAAATCACATGAACAGTTCTGAACAGTTTTTCATATCTAACTACAAAGCAGGATGTGAAATTTAAAGTGTCTGACAAATACCAAAGTGATGAACAGTGCTGCAATAAGATTCATTCAACTTCRCTAACACAAATCCTTTGTCAGAAACAGGGATGCATGACAGGCTCTGCATTTGAATGTGTCTGTGGCTGCTCAATATTTGCAGTCTTCTGAGGGATATCAGTGAGGTTGGATTCTCTCTGGGAAATACCATCATGCAGAAGTGTTCATTATGCCTACACTGTCTTCTCTCTTCATAGCTTGGGAGGAAATGCAGCAGTGACAGGGATTGCTGAAATGCCATTCTGAAATGTGCACTTTTGTGTTTGAATTGCAGTCGCACAGATTTTTCCAAAGCTGTCAAGACCCCTCTGATGATCTGTGCATTGTACAGATAAATGTTTAGAGTGATCATTAAAAGCTCTGTAACTGATACAAACACAAATAACTGAGGAAAAGGAACCACATCTAAACATCGTTATGGGAAGGCAACCAGTAAAGCCTTGATCTCCTGACCTACAGCACAAAGTTTTCTGTCCTTCCTTCCTTATTTCAGGATGCTCATCTGGTAAAGTGCATGTTGAGTGTCACAGGGAAGAGTTGGATCCSCAGCAGCTTCAAAACCTTCAGCTGCTGCTCCTCAGAGGTTATCTCAGCACTTACACAGCCCTTCTCTCCTGAYCCAGGAGTGCTCAGTTGGCCTTCCTGAGCCTCTGGGGTAAAGAGACTGCAAGACTTGGAGACAGCAAACAGGATTAGTGCAGAAAGAAGCGTTTGGGATCAGGGCAGTGTCAGAGTTTCACAAATGCACATTGTGGACAATATAGAAGCTTTATTTTCTGGCACTCAATAGAATGCAATTCCAAACATGAGCTGTTTGAGGAGATGGGTGTGACAGAGACACACAGAGAAAGCCTGGAGAATAGCAATGGGTTCCTTTTTCCCCCCCCTGTAACTATGACTTCAAGGACAAGGGTTTTTCTTACCTTTAATTGGCACTGTGAATCTTCTGGAGAAGGGAGGAAAAGTAATCAAATTAACCAAACAAAACAGAGAAAATATTGTCTTAGAGTACAAGATCTGTAAAAAACCCTAAAAAATGGGCTGAAGTGARGAAATGCTGGCTGAATCCTGAAGGAAACTATTTGTGTGCTAAATTACATTCTTCAGGCATTTCAGGCTAATTTTGCAAGGTCTCTTTGAGTGGCTGCCATGGTAACTATCATGGYTTCAGAGGGTGCAGCCTGGGCAAGGTGTTGAGCACATCTGGGAATTCCCTCAGCAGAGAAACAGATCCACTATGGTCTCATTTGTGCTGAAATTTTCTGCAGAGGGACAGACTTGATAGGAKACAGTGCATTGATATGTGGAATATCTTGCTTGTGTGGCCTAGCAGGAAGGTCAAGAAAATGGCTTTATTTTTATTTTTATTTTTTTCTGGAAGTATTTCTTTTCAATGGACTCTAGAGAGAAAGCAGTTGTGCACTGTGGTGGCCCTCATCTGGCCTTCCACTGCCAGGGTTTTTCTACTCTAGCAGACAGTAAATACTCTCAAAATACATTCTATGTGCCCTTTTGTGTTCCCTGACCCTCTGTGCTGTATGTAGCCCCCATCGCAGGAGCCAGGACTATTCCAGGAGTATTTTCCACTGGGAACATGTGCAGAGTGTGTGGGAAGGGGCAGGGGTCCTCCCTCAGCACAGCAGCTGTAGTGTTAAGCAGCCTCCTCCAACTTGTGTCAAAACTCTTATTTGGTTATTTTTAATCATGTAAGAAGCCCTCATAGCGCTTGAAATAATGCAGTTGCAGGCAGAAAAAAAAATTAGTAAAAAAAAAGAAAAACATTAGCAAAGATGTTACCAAAGAGAAGTCTGATTTTAAAATTCATTGCAATTCMAAGTGGTGAAGATAATTTGAAAGGGCTCAAATTAGCAGATTTAGCTGAAAGGAACAATAAATTTTAGGTGGTGTTTTAAAATATTGAGCTCAGTAACACTTCAGAATTTTTTTACAGCTTACAGAAAGTGAACAAAACAAATCAGACTGAACTTTAGAGACTTAAAGAATGCTGCCTTCTCAGAATAACCCCCAAAGCAGTTCCATAGGAGTTRGTGAGGTCGGATTAATGTCTTTCAGATTTATAGAATTTGAGGACAGATTGTGTCAGGGATCAGAACACCCAAAATAACTAAGAGACTGCTGCAAAGTCTGGCTTAGGAGCAGCAAGATTGTTTAAAGTAGGAGTGCAGAGAAGTTTTGGCAGGAAGATTATATAATGACTCAGTAGAATTAGTTTGCAAAACAAAGAATTGGAATTGCTTGCTATGCTGGAAAAAAAACCAAGCAAAACTGGAAAATACAGAGCGTGTGATTCTGAATGAAATCCAAATGCAAATATTGCATCAGAATGCTCGGCACTAAACAGTGCCTTGCCTTTACACAAAGGTGCAGTGCTTGCATTGAGCAAAAGCATTTTCTGAAAGACAATGACAAATACAAACACTTACACATGTGCTTGTACATATTTGTCACGCTGCAGATTGAAGGAGAAGGTGATTGCAGAGCAAGGAGAGCCAAAGGATAAAAGATTCCTTTACACARTTTTTTGAGGAAATGGTTGCACCTTTTGTTTGAGACATTTGCTTGAACATAAATAGTCTTTTCCTGTTTTAGTTATAAGATATTCTCCCCAATGACCAAATTGCAGGTCTCACTCTTTCCACTTCCAGCTTCTTGTTTTTAATGCTCAGGAGTGTAAATTGCTGCATTATTAAATAATACWGAAAAATTATTGTAAAACTATTGCTGATTAAAAGTGCACCTTGTTGCTACTCAGTTGTGTCCAGTGGAGCTGTGGACTCTGAATTCTGACCMGTGTGATCCACGGTAGCAGTGGTACTGTTGTGTAAGTAAGGGTCTTGTTTATATGCAAAAGTTTAGTTTCTGGTCCTTCAAAATCAAGGAAAATTGAAACTAACATTCAGGAAAAGTCTACAGTCTTGAAAAGTGAGTGGAAAAAGTACTGTGGGATTAGCAAAACTTTAAGTTTAACAAAATGAAAAAGGAGAGAATGAGATATATTCTATCTTCTTCTGCTCTTCTTAGTAAGATTTAATTAACTCATCTTTATTTATTTAAAATTAATTTAACTGAATATAAAGAGATAAGTTTTGCTTTTTTTTTTTTTTTGGTTATTTCATAGATAAAGCAAAAACTATTTGTATTCCTGGTAGTTGCCTTGTTTAGGGCTGAGGTTCTTCTGAAGGATCAGTCTCATGCTGGAGCAAGACAGAGTCTGCTTCACTGTCTTGCATTCAAAATGATCTTCTGACATCCCAGAAAATATTGTTCTGTGCACACCGTTCCATGTGATTCATGACGGTACCATTGAGGATTCATTTTGTATTATTTTGGAGGTATTTTTCATTGCTGGCAAAGAGGTGAACATTTATCTGTATGTAGAATAGAAACCCTACATGCCTGTTGAAAACGAATCATGAAAAATGTCAGAGGAATTTTTTTAAACTACAGCTTTTATTTTTTTTTTTTATTTTTTATTTTTTGCAATCAGGTAAAATAGCATATATTTGGGTCTGGATATTATTTTCTGTGGAGGATGGAAACAATAAATTTCTTTATAGATCTACCTTTTCATTATGCAATTGTATAGACTGTAATAAAAAGAACGTGAAATGGTAATTCCTCATTKTTTAATATTAAGAATTACTATAAATCAAATTATTAAATAATGTGTAMAACACATAACAAAAATCCTTTGGATAATATATCATGAAAGAAAAAGATTTTAACGTTTTTCATTATTCTGGGCATGTTCTATTGATTTATAACTCCTGAAGGAGAAACAATCAGATCAACCAAYATTGCCTCATTGCCAAGCTATTTAATGGAACTTTCTTTCCAGCCCATGCTTTGACAGGTCTCATACTCCTAAGAAAAATCCTGTTATTATCAATTCATTATTATTTTTCATTGAAGGAACAGGGTCAGGTCACAAACCTTTTTTTCAAAGACTCTGTGACTACTGCTTTCGCTTCCAGAGATAAATAAGGAAATGATGGATGAAGCTTACTTACCACAGTTAAATTATCAGTAGAAAATTCATTGGCTGGTCCACCAGGGTAAAGAAAATTCATAAATTCAATAAACCACCAGCAGTATAATGTGTAGATATACATGTGAGATGCAAAACCCAGAGATCGACCAGGCTGATCAGAAAGACAGAATCACATTAAAATGAGTGACTGGCAAACAAGGGAGGAGGCTGTTTGATGTGGATGAGCATCATACAGTGTATCTCTGCCAGCAGCAAAAATAGCTGGAAATTTTATAGGGACAKCCTTGTAGATGGTGCAAGTGGCTGACAGGGAAGGCAGAGGAGAGAAGCCACRCACTTTTCAATTTATTTCTACCTGCCTTTGTGACTTTTTTCTCTATTAGTAATAATGAACAAAGATTTTCCCAAGCTATGTGAAAGACTTTGGGAAAGAAACACCTTTATTTAGCATGGATTGTTTGTCAGCCATTTTCTGATACTTGTGAGCGTGGCAAGAAAATAATTCCTTRCTTGTCTATCAGTTCCATTGATTTTATTACAGCTCTTTGCAGATACCTCAGTATGACAAATACATAATCCTACATTTGAAATCAAACAACTGCTGAATGCTGCAAAAAATGGTTTTAATTTTCTGTTTAATAGCAGACTCTGGCACTCAGTACCACTTTGAAACATTACCAACAACTCCAGCCTGTGACAAGCAAAAGAAATTTTATCTGAGTACAAAAATCAAGATCTGGTCTTTCTTAGGACTACTAACTTAAAATTATGGCTTCATTACATTTATCTGCTTCATTACTGATAATTTCCTCTATGTCCACTATAACTTGTAACCATTTGTGAAAGCTCTAAATGCTCTTCGTATATGTACAGGATTTTTTTTCCTCATAGTCAACTCAAGCTTCTCTCTTCTGTCTCAGTTCAGTGTTTTATGAACACTGGAGGAAGGGGAGAAGTGGATGAAGGAAATAAAGAGTTTTTATAAAGTGAAGAAATGAGAGTTTTTCTGTGGTATTTTTGAGTCAAGCATTTGTYGTGTTGCAGCTCTCTGCTGCACTAATTGCTATTCTATTTCTGTTTGAAGTTGTGCTGAATCAGAGCTGCTTATACATAACTTTTTCAGTTTCCTGTGGATTTACTGTAATATATTTCTCATGGAAATTGTCCTCATTGATGTTACCAAAGCAATGCACCCCGATCCCATCACAAACTGAGAGCCAGTAGTGCAAACACCTCTGTGTTTGCTCAGACACGCTGCTCCTGTGCTCTGTAAGATCTGTAAAGTGCTACTGATGCGTGGTGGGACTGGAAATACTGTGTGAAACAGGAAACAGCAGAACTCCAATTCACATCTTGCTCATCCTTGTTCAGGGAATGTCACCTCTTGGGTGTACACGTTGGTAAAACTTACAATGCAATTGCTAATTAAATGTGGATCCAATATTTGCTGAAATARTTAAATAAGAAAATTGGACTCTGTGAATTTGCCATGAATTTATTCACAGTTTTCCACACTGTTCATTTCATTATGTGCCACGGTGAGACGCAGGTGCCTGATGTTTCAAAGAAGGCTGGCCATGGTTGTTTTTCACATTTCATTTGGGATCAATCCCTTGGCACACTGACTCTGGGCCTGGCACAGGGGAAAGGGACCCAACAGCTCCAATAACTGCCCTGGGGCAACACTCCGTCTTAGTCCAGGAGTATTTGTGAATGCAAATGAATGAATGAATTGGAAGATGATTTCTCTTCCTTGGTGCAGCTTGTGAAGTAGAACATTTTATGATTRAAATAATTTCTYTTAAAAATAACTGGTTAAATTATAGTAYAAAACAAATTTAAATCGAGAGCTAGATAAAAATGAGGAACTATTTGGGTGCACACTGAAAGAGAAACCTTACCATGGGACAGTTTCTTGCTTGCAATTCCATTTTGTAGCCTCTGGAGGCTTGGAAGGGAGCCCAGCATTTGTACAGCACAACTTAGCTGGTACTTGAAGCACAAAACACAGMGTGCTTTGTTGCTTTCTGGACACATGGTTTTGGCCAGAATCCAAAGAGGCCTCTTGAGATTTTTGTTTTATGACCAGCAGACGAGGTATTGTTTGGTGGCTGTATCACATAATCTGGGCTTTAAACTGATGCTTCTCTGGAGTAATGCAACAAATATTTGTGTTTCTTTCTTCCTATTTTTCTGCCAAAACACAGCTTTGTTTTATTATGGAAATTCGGACTTGCGTTTGTACAGATGTATTTTTAACATAAAGGCAATGTAAAACATTGAAATTACTACAAAAAAACCTATTAATTAGAGATTCTTCCAAGGATTCTGTTTGTTTTATTAATAAAATAAATAATTAGAGAGTATGCATATTTTAAAATATAAATCTAAAGTGCATTTTATTAAGGAAAAAAAAAGATTGTAAAGAAAATAAGTAGGAAGGTTGGAAGAGAATTGGAAGGGGAGGAAAGAGAAACAYAAGAACAAAGTCATCTTTCTTCCARTGCTGCTGCAATCTCCCTTTTCAGCACCCTGTGCTGATGGTTTCACTATCAAGCTTTTGCATGAAAAACTAAGGACATTAAATTCACAGGCAGTGCTCAACAGCAAAGAACATGACACAGGTCCTTTGTGAGCTTCAAACAACTGGTGCTGCTGGAGCACGGAGCTCAGAGAGCTCCTCTGCTGTTGATTGATGCAAGATCTCTCGATCTGTATAAATACAGAAAGAATTCTGTGTGCGCGGAGCTTCAGATGAGAGCTCCTGATGAAATGTTAGCCATCAGTCTGAGGCCTCTTTGAAAATGTMATTCTGAGGAATTTGACACACAGACAAATATGAAGATTGTGATTATCATCCTAGGAATCAAAATGCTAGAAGGAGGGAACAGATTGGACAGGGCCTTAACAAAATCATCCATGAGCACCCCAGAGTCTTCCTGGCCTTAGAATTTAGAGACTCAGAAGGGCGGTATGTAGAATTATGTCTGTGCCTCTCAGATCTGCATCTAAGTGTATGCAGAAGGGTTAAAAAAAGGCATTTTATTACTTTTCCTGATCGGCACCTTGAATGTTCTTCCTTTCTCTCGCTCTTTTTTCTTTTTTTCTCTTTAAATTGGTTTAATTGAAAACAAATTGTTTGAATGAATTATTGTAGATTAGAACATATGAGAACTCTAACCTCTTCAATTAATATGGAAGACAGCAGACTGGTAGCAATACCTACAGACTTGTCAGTCATTCATTTTCTTGCTCCATTCGGGTTGTAACTGTCCAGACGAGACACCACTGAGAGCCTTTTTTACTGGTGTCGTTCTCACACTCTCAAGAAAACACACATTTATTGCTCCTTGCATGAAATACCATGCTCATAAAAGTCAGCAGCTAAGATCCYATTTATTTGAGGAGATTAAGGTTTCATTTTCTGAGTCATCTTTTGTGTGTCAGCAATGACAGTATTTACAAGTTCTCCACTCGTACTGGTTTTGTTTTATTATTGTTATTGCAGTCAGATCGGTTCTAKTCATAATTTTAAAAAGTAAAATGTTTGCAACATGCAGCATTTCATTTCGGTTCCATTGCTTGTTCTTGTAAACCGTACTGCCACAGAAAACATGGAATCACTGAGGGCAAATTGCAGAACAAAATCAGGCAAGTATGACAGGAGGCTGGTGCTAAAGAAAGATTTTATTTTTTTTTCAAGAAAGGTGAGTTGTTAAGTTACTCTTATTAGTATTTTCACTGTGCCATAGGTAAATCAATTCCATGAAAATCCTATCCCAAAAGGTATTATTTCAGTGGGAGCATCTGTCTCTTCGTGTCACTTCTACTGAGATCAAACTTTCTTAGAGGAKAAAAAATAGCCGTGCCATTCGAGTCACAACTGCAGGGCTTCAGGGAGGGGAGCACAATGTCACTGCAGAGCTCCACAGAGATTCTTTCTTTCTTCAACAGYGTAAACACCAAGGATTTTGCTATTGAAAAGAAACTGCTTTTATGAATATATTCTAGTTACTGTTAATAGTGTTTTCATTGTGTCAAAAGTGTATTGAATTTCTTCCAATAAAGCTCTATCTCCTGAGACACAGTTTCAGTGGGAGCATCTCTTACTGTCACTTCCATTGAGATCATGATTGCTTGGAAGGCAAAAAATAGTAACTGTGTCATTAAAGTTATAYCATATCAGTAGGATTTGGAAAGACTACAAAGTCAATGAAAAATGTCACATGTGCTTTTTCAGTCTTTATCTTTCAGGGTTTTAAAAGAAAAAAAAATTAAAGATACATTTGAAGGGTGAATGTAGTATTTTTTAACCATTTTAGTCCTTTCAGTTCTGCTCTCAGTATCTTAATCAATAGGAGCTATGTTTGAACACTGAGGCCCATGGACATACTTGGAAGCAAAGATGCAAATTAAAAAGAACAAAATTTTCTTTTGTCTTGTGTCAGTCACCAACAAAGATGAGCCTATTGAAAGGGGTCAGATGCAACCATAAATCTTGTAAGCCAAGACAAGAAGCAGCTGAGCCCATGAGAATTGGTAAAAATCCTGTCCTTGAGTTGAGCGGGTTTTGTGTTGTGCTCCAGCCTGGAATGCAGAAGCTGTGGCACAGGGTTCGTGTGCTCCTTGTGGCACAAAGGGCTCTCCCAGTGCTGTGTGCTTCTGGGAATGGYGGGGAGAGCTGTGCCACTGCCCAGGAGATGGAAACAAGGCATTGTGAGGCTCTGAGGAGAGAAAAGGTGTCTCATTACCCAGCCGTGGTCAATAGAGACAAAATGCRCGTCTCTTTGAACTAAGCCAATGACTGCTCAACCAAGGTCCCAAATCCATAAACGACCTGAGAAGTATTTATTGTGCTGGAATACAAAGATGCCTCTTTTTTTTTTCTTAAATATCCAATTAATTTTGTTGCGGATACCTAGTTAACACAAGCCCGTTGCCTTTTGTAATGTGTAGTTTTGGACTTTCTACTGAACGTGTTATTTGTTATGCGAAGTGAGCTGAGAAAAAATGCRATTTGACTTCTTAAATTATATGGATCTCCTTGTTATTCTATTCTCAAGAGCATATGAAATAGCACTACCAGCAGAGACTCTGACAATAACTTCAGCTGCATGCTTCTTTTCCCTTCTGCTCACATCTCATTAGCGATATTGTTCTAATAGAATACAAATAATTAACTTGTACATCTTCACAGATGAGCCAAACAGCCCCAAGTGAAAACAAATTTCAATAATTTGCACTTCCACACTTTCTGTGATTTAAATCTGGAGCATGGTGATCTCTGGCTAAGAAAATTTTAGGTTTAGGCACGTAAAATAAGTTATTTTAGTGGTTGGAATTAGCAAATACCACATACTGTTGTCTTTTTTAATTTTCCACCTCATTAACATCTGCAAATGAGTATGTGAGGTTGAGCCTACAGAAGTTATACTCTTTTATCATTAAATGTATATGCTGCTAGCAATAATTGGATCTTGTAATGCTGCTTTTCAGATATATGTGTATTTAGCCCCAAAATACAGCAATATGGACAACTTAGAGTTGTAATCTATACCCATATCCTGAATTTGTGGGACTGTTATAGATAACCTTTCCAACTCAGAGGCATCAGTCACTACAGCTCTAAGTTGTAAGCTGTTACTTATAAATAAAATTTAGTTAAAAAATTAAAATCACTTAAGCACAGAATTTTCTTYCTTCAAACTGATAATGATCGAATCTCAAGAGAAGAATATTCTTGGGCCAAGCAGCTCTGTTGAGCTTTACTGCAGACGTCGCACACTTAGGTAATTTTTCAGAAACGTTCTCCCAAATGGTGTACTTTGAAAGTACATGTAAATCAGTTTCCTCTGCAGCTCCTGCCTGCAAAGGGCTCCCTGAGTTTTGTTCAYACACACAAAAAGCGAGGTATCATCCTTTAGTAAATCCAAGTGCCAGCTCTATAGTTTCTGTATCATTATCGCCTCATGTATGGATTATTAATCACATCCCAATCACTGAACTGATCACATCCAGCCATTATTATGGACTGAAGCKTTAACCTTGGGCTCCAAACCACCAGAAGATATCATTTGAACTAATGCAAAGTTATGTTCCCCTGGAAGTGTAAAAGGGCCATTTCTCAAAGCAGGGAAATTGATAGACACTGTTTGAATTGAATTCCGCCCTTCTGTTAATGTCCCTAAAGGATCCCTGTAGCCATACTCATCCTCACTAACTGTGAGGAGCATTTKATGACAAATGCACCATTACATAAATCCTTAACAGTTTTTATAGCATGACTTTCTTGTAGTCTTATGATCAATAAATTTTTTCTCCAAAAGCTTTTCAATGTCAGAGCTGGTTTTCAGTTCTCTTAAAATTGCTGTCACCCCAATCTCTCGCAAAATCTGTGTCCACTGAAGGAGGATTAAACAGCTTGACAAACCAGAAGGAACAACTTGACCTTTGGAGTTTTGACTGCTCTYTCTTAATGCCATCACAAAGCAAAGATAAACAATATCTGATGATCACATATCAGGAAAGACTGGAAAATGGCATTGCTCAGACTTGACATTTTGAGTGGCAGATGGGATAACAAATAATTTTTTCTCATCCTTTCTTGTCAATATTTATTTTAAAGCACTGATAAATATAGTGCATTTTAGTTCCACAAAATGTGTATATCAATATGCTTCTCTGGCCTAATTCTAATCTGTTGACAAGAACTGGATCATAATTTGACATGAAACCAGATTTTCCCCCCCTATTTTGATATAGTGAGCAAGGCATGTTATAGTGCTGCTAATAATAAGTATCTGGTTGTCAAATATTCTGTGATGTTTTCACAGCATCCACCTTTTTGAGGCGTCTCTCAYTGAAGTTCAGCACCCTGCAAACCTRCACCAAATACTTCCTGTTGCTAAGTTAATTGCTCTGACCTATGAACCCCAAACATTTGAAACTTTTATTCAAACATTAATGAAGTCAGCACCAAGTCTGTACATTATGTACCTGACCTATGTAAATATAAAACAGTTAACWGTGCATATATTGTTGTAATTCTGGTAGCTGCAGACCAATGTCACCACTTATTCTTGCTAATTAAGCTTGCTCTTTCTAACAGCCTATGGATTTTCTACAGGGCCTTTCACAATACAATTAAATTCTTTCTCTGTCATCTCCYAAGTGTCTTCCAGTAGGTTTTGGAAATGATTTACGCTGTGTTCTGGACATAAAACCAAATACTGTTTGCTCTTAGTGTAACAGCATCTCTGTAGGGCTAAAACCAAGCACTAGAAAAAATGTATGGATTTGGCTTGAACTAAAGATTAGCTGGGACCATATGCAATTCTTATAAATATGGAGGTACTTAAAAATGAAAGGCAATTAGTAAGTTTAAAAACCCTCTCACTGGGAGAATTAAAGCACAACTAAAAATCCGCCCCCCTTCTCTGCCTTTTACCTGGTGCCACCCTGGGGTGCCTGTACATCTTGGAAAATTGCACCATGAGAGGGTTTTATTTAGACACACGAACATCTTGTATCAGTAATAGCTACAAGAATAGAATTGTAATTGATGTATAATTTATCTGAATCTTGCCTTCAGTCATGCTTTGCTAGGAACTTTTTCYTTCGGTCCTTATTTTCTACCAGTAATTTCACGGAGTATAAATATATGAAACAACGTGTATAAGGACCATTAAAGTGTTAAGTTTGACACAGYTATAATTGAAACTGCTTGGAAGCCTTCAGGGAAAGCTGAATGGGATCTTTAATATGTTTCCATATTGTTCTCTTTTTTTTTTAACCTTTTATCTCTATGGATACAGACTGATTCAGGTTAAAGGGATTATAAATGTTATAGTAAGTTACTTAGGAAAAACGTGAAGCACATTTGATATCACTGTTTGTGATAGAYGGAAAATAAAACTATGTTGTTTCTTAATTATTAAAACATTTCTTCAAAGTTGKATTAAATTGCCACATTTGTCTCCTAGTTAGTATTTTAGTGTYGTGTAAGATCATAAATGTGTGACTCAGGTAACTATCATACTACATGCTAATTTCTTTTTAGTGTTGCTCCAACAATGCATTTCCTTTACTAAAATTGTGACATGTATATCCTAAAACATATACAGATATCTTAAAACTATTAAAGATTGTTACCTCGCTTATATAATAAAATGTAATTTCCTCACTTTGTAGAAACAAGAAATTAGAGTTTTCTCACCTTCCCAAGCAGACATGCTGTCTGTATTTGAAACAGTTTTTCTCCTCTGTATGCTCTCAATGTACAAATGTATTAAATTGTAAATGTCAGACTTGATGTGAGGTTTGGGTGGGGGCCTGTCTGCACATCCTATTTTCAGTTTGCCAGCAAGCACTTTCCCCTGCTCGGTAGTTTACACCTTTTCAAGCAGAATAACTTAAGGCACTTCTCATACAATCATTAACTGGTTGTTTCTAGTGGGATCTCTATCCTGAGTACTTGTTAATGTTCGTGATGTGGGTCACAGCTCTGCATTGCTATTTTCTCTAATTACCATCCTTCAGTGTTTTTTTCCCCCTCAGCTGGAACATTGTGTTCTCCCAGGCACAGTGTATGCAAAAGTTGAGATATCACAAAATGAGAGGAAAAAATAACCTAATTATCTTCATGGTCCAGGAAGGTCCAGTTAGTAATTAGAGAAATGTRTTGAAATAAAAATTATACATAGCTTCTTTTGACTCTAATTCTAACCTGTTAAATTCACTGCTCAGATTTATCATGGGATTAACTAACTACTCATAAGGACACTATTAACACCAAAGCTCTAATGTTTCTGAACACAGATGGTTTGAGGTATTTGAAACKGCATGAATTTCTGAACTATAGTATCATTGCAGGGTTTTTAATTGTTCACTGAGCCTTGAATGGAAATATACTTTAATTCATGCTGCACCGTCACTGGAGATGTAGTTTTCATAAATGAATATGCAGTTGCCAAGCTGAGAATGCGAGAAAGTGACCTCATAATTCATGAATTAATGATCTGTGAATGTGCAGGCTCTGCTTGGTCCTGCTCCTTGCATCGTGCACAGAACTGATCATGTGTTACAAAACCTGCAAAAATACCATAGTGGTACTGCTTTATTSTGAGGTTTCATGGTTTATGCTGAATTAAAGAGAGYAGGGATGGCTGGTRTGGAARGTGTATGGAAAATCATTCTRTGAAAAGCCGGTGTCCATAAAGGAGACCAGGGAGTCCTGCAGCTTTATTCGAATAAAGGCAGCCCACACCTTCGGGTTTTTCTCTCTTGGGGTTTCAGGTGCTGCAGCACCCTTTCATCCCAAACTCCCGGCACACACTGTTCCTTTCCCCGTGGGCTGAGGTAGTGGGAAGGTACAGCCTTCCCAAACCATCTATTACATATCCCACCCTGAGCCTGTCATTTCACCCCAAAGGTCAGAACCTCAGCCTTGTGTGCACCCACGTGTCTGTTTCAGGAGTCAAAAACTGTCTGGGCTCTGTACCAACCTGGGATTGCAGTCAGGAGAGACACACAGACCCATTTCAAAGACATTGACACCCATACYCTCACMCATGGAATTGTTTGCACAGACATGGGCACACATCTTCCCTGAGGAAGGGGAATGGTTTGTTGAAGGATGGCTGACTGCAATGATGACACATTTTCTCTGTGAATCCCTCCTTCAGCATGAGCTACACCTGAATTACACAGTACAGTCTGCACAAAATGATTGCAAACTAGGATTGCATTTGAGAGGAAAGTGAAAAAAGAGGATACTCTACTGGATCCATAGTCAAATCCACAATTTATATTCCAAGGGTTGATGTGGTTATATAATAGTCCACATTTATCATTTATACCATTATGTTTCTACTTTGGAAGGTGTCTGCATCAATCTTGGGAATCTCTCTCTAGRAAGTCCTAAGGGTAGACATAGATTCCTACTAGCATGTAGCCTTGGAAATGTAGGTGGTGAAATACTATTTCTTAAAGCCTCTGGAGGGAAGCTAGCAGGGATCAATGTAAGCACGCAGGKAACAAAGAATTTTAATACTTATTACTCTGCAGGATCACATTTATTATTTTTTTTTTTGTTCAAATGGATTCACGTTTCTGGAATTGGAAGCTTTGAAGCTGGTAGCTGACAGCAATATATACGTGTCTTTATTCAGTGGTGGTGGGGTAGRCTGTAATGAAATATCATAATGAAAATTGTACGCTGCATGATATGAAAGGAACAGGGGATAAAACCTGCATTTTTCCTTTTACCCTGCGCTGAAAAAAAAGAATAGCAAAATAATTGCTTTTCTTGCTATCATATATTATGCTACCTCATCTGTCTTGTCATTCAGTTGTTTGGGCATTTCTTTTTGCATCTCTTTGTCTTGCGGCATAGGCCATGTATAACCTCTTCTTATCTTCTTATTCTGGAAGATGCTTTCTATTTTTAGATTTCATTCTCAATGTATTTATTCTCCAATTTCTCACTCTGAAGCCAAACCAATTCTTGACCATGCTTTGCTGCTCAGGTGCACCACACAAATCAGGCTGGAAGAATAATGACAGGCAAAGGCAAAGGTGCTCCCTGTGCATAAAGCCCAAGTGCTTGGAATCCAAGATTGCTGCATTGACCATCTAAATACAGGAGTACTCACTAGGGTATATGAAATGTAATGTCACTGCTTAGAGGTATTCAGAAAATTATTTTTAGTGGTTTTGCCTTGTAACAAAAATCTAAAAAATTGCATTCATCTTGATACCTGCTGCCTTTTTGGGCCTCAGTGCCCTGTGCAGAGGAACAGGGTTCATTGGCTTGAGTTAGAAGTGTGTCAGGGCATATTGCAGAGAGAATTGATAATGTKTAGGCTGGGTAAAGGTTCCTGTTTTTCCATTCACTGCCTATCAAAGAGGAGTTGGACAGTGTGGAGAAGGTCAGCTGGAAAGTAAAGAAAAAGAACAAGGGTGTAGAAAACAGGAGATATAAAGAGTGTGTGGGTTTATTTATTCGAGAAAGAGACAGCCACAACTCCTTTGTCCAGGACAACAAACAGGCTGCTCTGGAAAGGAAGGGAATAGCCTGAATAATTCAACAGATAAGACAAAATTAAGGTGGCAAATCAGATTTCTGTTACGTAGTAGAAAAAATAACAGTTGGTGAAACAGCACATATAGAATGTGGAATTACGGCATTTCTGCCATGGGTTCTTTCAAAGAACAAGTGAAATAAGCATCTGTCAGCAATCTCAAGGAGCAGTTAATCTTTCCTTGGGGCAGGAAAATATTTTTGCCTGTCCCTTAAAATCCCCTTCAGTACTAATTTTTCATTGACTGTATTAAGATTTTACAGGGAGATTTTCAGCCCAAAGCGTATGTACTAGGAAGTCCTGTGTTGTTTATGTTGTGATATTTTTTTTTCCAAGGGTGGGTTGAAAATGTCATGTGGGGAACGTCTGGTCAAATAAAAGAATGTTGAGAACTACAGTGTTTTATAGTTGTGCAGTGGGCCAGTCTGTAAAGCACATTCCTGTGGTTACTGCCATCAATGTCAAAAATCCTATTCGCTTAAGTGGTTGGAGACACAAACCTTAAAGTACTTAGAAGATACTGGTTAATCAATTTGAATGAAATTCTTCTACCATGCGTGTTGAACCAAGCAGCAGTTTTCTGTTCTCTTTATAGGTGACAATCTATCATGCCAATCTGCCTGCCCCCAACATTCTTTGGCATTCATTTTAATTAATATTAATTAAATTTGCCTTGAGGAAGTTATTTTGCTGTCCAGATTTTGTGGAAGGTTTTTCTTTCTGCCTGCCTGCTTTGTCACCTTGGTGCATCCATTTACAGAAGCTGTAGATGCGATATAAAATATTAATTCATCAATTTGCTGAGGTTAAAACAGTGTCTCCCCCTTCCTCTGCAGCCATTTGGGCCCTGTAATACTGTTGGGAGGCTCGGGGGAGCTGCACTGCTGCCAAAGGCTGGTGGGGTTCACTGTGGGGTTGAGAGCAGGGCACAGGTGTGAGAGCTGGTACAGGTGCCCTACTGGACATTGCTGTGTTATATTTGAGKTACTAATCTGTAGTAAAATCACTGTAATTATGAAAATGTTCTTAATTTCATTGTACAAAGCATATATTGCTGCACAGATACACACTGTAAGAAAATCTAAATTGGAGTAATTTCATTTGTGYTTGCAAAGCTGAGAAAGATTTATACTCTTTCTATAAATTAAGGACAATTTTAGGCATTTTAAACTCTAGGAAAAATGCAGTCCATAGCAAACTTAATTGACATTTTAAAATACAATATAGCCTTTAATAGGGAAGTATTATGGTTTGTGAGGAAACCCAAGGCTAGTGTTTTGACAGCCAGTTTAATCTTTAGCATAGCAAGAATAAGACAACTGTAAAACTTACATCAATTACCAGTTGTACAACAAGCTGTTTTACCAAGCATGGGATTSTCTTGTTTGAACTGGCCTGTTTTTCTAAACAGGTTTTTAGTGAGTAAAAGTGTTCTGAAAATGAAAACTTTGAGCACAGTGTGCAAATCCCTGGATGAATCGAACTGCCTTGCAGACAGTGAGAGTGCTATTGATTTGGGGGAGGGCAGACTTTCTCCTTGCTGTCTCTCAGGAAGGGAGGGCTGGAGGGAACCTCCACATCCTGCAACACCATCGTGTGCCAGTGTGAGCAKCTGTTACATCTGGGGCTATTGAGAAGTTCCATTCTCTTGCTCACATGCACATCTTCCTGTGGCTTCACTRTCCCAATCATTGAAACCCTCCTCTGTTCCTTTGGTTATCGGTATTCGCTTCCAGATTGAACCTGCCAGTCTGGGATCTATTTTTGGCTCTTCCCCCTGGCTGTTTTTCCCTTTTCCATGGATCTTTATGGACAACAGTAATCATCTTGGTTCTGTCTTATTGGATGAAGCCATTTAGGATAGGCAGTTAATACTGATGAGCAGTCACTCTCAATCAGCTGCTACAAACCCCTGTTCTCAGGCAGTGCTGACTGACCAGCAACTTGTCTGGCAGTGACTTGGGGATGCATGGGGAGAGAATAAAGCTGACTGTATTATCCCAGGCTAAGATTTCATTCTTTGCCTGCAATTTTCTGTGGTTTTTAAATGTTTCCACAGTCGCAGCTATGGCTGTCTATTTTTCCTCTCTATAGCCACCTGCCTTTCCTGCTGCTGGYCCCACAGCTCTGCCCCTGAGCCCTGTTCTCCCCTGAGCCTCCAGCCCCACTGGGCTGAGGATGGCACCTGGGGAGTGTCCCAGTGGTGCCTGGTTTGCAGGGAGATGGGAKCAGGTGCTGTCTCTGTTGTTTATGACTCAGGGAACAGGGCCAGCSAAACACTTTGTCAGCCTACTGCGCTCTGTGGATAAAACAAAGTGGCTTGGTGGAACAYATCCAGCTGAACAGTTATATGTCATGCAAGCCTGGTACAACTCATGGACTTCACACAACCCTCTGAATGTAGTTCAGATTGCAAATTCCTCTCTGCTGGGAATTGCCTGACTAATGGCAGCCAGGAGTTTGCTGTGCACTGCTGGAGCTGGAACTCCAAGCACAGCTATTCCAAAACCTTGTGTACACACATTTTTAGTTGGAAACCTTTTTGCTCAGTAGATCTCTTATCCCTTAAGCTATCCACATAAACATTATGTGAACTGTTTGAATAGGAATAATCTTCTTAAAGTGCTGTTATCTGTCATGGATGCCTGCTCTCCTTGTGACTGTGGGTACRTGTCTTTTAGACCTTGCTATGATCAGAAGGAACCTAATTGTATTCAGAAGTCTTACTGATAGTTGTAAGAGCACTTGAAGCTATTTGTCCGCTTTTTCTTACTTTAGATAACACATACCAAGACTGGGAGTTTCAATAAGTGTTTGCTTACATTGCTTACATGTGACCCTCACAATACTTTTGTTTTGGTGTTGCAGCTGTGACAAACTGTTGCCTGTAGTTTTGAAAAAGGGGTTACAGTGGATGGACTAGAAGAGCTGAAAGGTCAGTGTTTTACTGCTGCTGCTTGTGAATACCTAAACTTGTCTTTCTCAGATTAGATTAGATTTATGTTTAGCTAATTTCCTCRGCAGTGTTTGGATTTCAGAAGTTATATTTGCTTTTCAGATTATTTTTTTCTTGGTGGCTATTCCAAAGTGGACTTTGTGCAATGTTATTACTTTTGGAGATTATTAATCATGTTTGATTATTTAAGTGTGGCTATTCTCAATGATCTTGCAAACACTGCATATAAAACAGATCTACATTTTAGCTGCTAATGTTTATTTTACTTTGTGTAGTGGGGAGCATCSCAATAAGGTAATTGGAAAAGTATATTTATATCTGTTGGATCATTAAATAAAAAACCCTAACTCAAAGGGTAAAACCAGCTCAATGAGAACCTAAAGGAATCTGATAACTGTATTTTTCTTTCTGTGTGTGTATAAATACATATTGTGCTCCTTAGTTCCAAAGGGTACAATAAAAGCTAAACAATAACTGWCAGTGTTATTGCCAGACACTTTTGGAGAAAAGAAAATAGTCTGAGAACAGCTGGGGTTCCTTTAGTGGGAAGAGTAAGAGGGGTACTTAGTGACCTCAGAAATTTGCAGCAGGTCATGAGATGAAAGTGTATTTTTGATCTATGAGGGGCTTCTAGCTGTTACAACATGGCTGTTATTACTTGTTTAGTAATATTTACTACTGAAAATTTATATCTAATGCCAAGGAAACTCTAAAGGCAATTTTTATATATCATTGCRATGGAAATGAAAAAACAAACATTTCCAAGTCCCAGACTTGGTTTGATTTTAGTATGTCTCCTTGTGATATGAGCTATACATGTTGTTGTAGAGCATTACAGTGCTGTACAGCCAGTTTAAAACAGATAAATCTGTCTCAGAACTGGTTATGTAGAAGAGTTTAAATACAATCCTTGGCTCTGTGCAAGACATCCCTATATGGCAGCAAATCCTCACTCAGTTAATCCTCCACTGCAACTTCTGGTGATGCTGTGGCTGTGCAATGCTCTGCCTTTTCTCACACTCCACGTTTCTCTCTTTGAACTTGCCCAAATGTGTTGCACTCAGAGGTTATTGCTAAGTTTGTGGCTGCCCCTTAGTGCTTTGTTAAGACCTCTGTTTTGTTTGTGTTGTTATTCTGTTACTGTGGCTTAGCCTTCGTTTCTATCCCTTTGTGAAGGCTGCCCTGGTTCATCCTGACACTGCTCACATGCAATGGTATTCTGCAGARCCTGCCTGTGTACTTCTGCTAAACTAATTTCCTTTTGGGTTCATTGATCTCTTTAATGAAAGCCTAAGCATTTTTATGAGCCAAAACCTCATTACACTGTACAGAGGCTGTGCTTTAAACCTATCTGTTCTGTTACTGTACATTTTAATAAAACTTTATTAGATTACTCTTCTGATGAAAGACATCAGGAAATACTTCATTCACTAGAAAACTTGAGGTGCTGGGAAACTTAATGTTGCATTCTTGTTTTCAGATTAATTATGGGTTTTGTTAATGGGTCTTCCACAAAAGGAATTCTTATAAATTATCCCATAGAAGATAAGTGCATTTGTGTCAAGATTATCTTTACACATGCAACCATGTGGCTTCTTTTCAATGAATAATAATTTCTGCAGTCTTGATTTATTAAGTTTTTCCTGTTGTAAATGGGTATGATACTCATTTTATAACAAGGTATTTTATCTAAATTCTGCTTCTACCAGTGACACTTTGCTACAGCAGCAGATGCAAATCTATTGCAAATGTAAATCTACTGGAATGCATTTTCTTCCTTCTTTTAGTGAAAATAATTCATTTTTTTTCTAAAGTGGTTTCCTATGCAATATGAGGTACAGTAATCTGTGCAGCTATTAGGTTGTCGGAATAGGATGAAATGAAATTCCATTTCCTAGGAATGAAAGCATTTTTATGTAATTTAATTTTGTAAAATCCTGGGTAGCATCGGGATGGAAGAGAATGCTGGGAAATGATGAACTCGGGGGATTTGTTCAATATGTTGAATCTACTCCAGCATCTTATTTTTTTTCTATGACCACTGTGCATATGTTTGGGCTGCTCCTGAGAGCAGAAGGAGACGCTCAACTAAAAGCGACAAGGGGTTTGCGAAGCTATAAACCACTTTTCCCTCTTGTTTTATATTATAGCCTCACTCATTAGTGTCCTGGTTTAAGTAGGAGGATGGAAATCAGTTGTATTTTCTTTCCCTGCTGCCACTACTCTGGAAGGCTGTAATGAAGAGACCTATTTTTATTTTTTCTTTTGGTTTGGTTTTTTTTCTTGTTTGTTTGTTTGTTGTTTTTTTTACATCCTATTTTAGTTGTGGCTGAATTATTTTTATGTTTCTAACTCTGATGTGGATTTTTTGTTTTAATATGTCTCTTTCTGGTTTTGATAGTTTTTTTGGCTTTCTTTTAAAACCAGGCAACTAAATTAAACAAACTAAAACCAAACTATTTTTAATCTAAATGGGTAAACATAAAACATCTTGCATATTGCTGATATAAAAGAGGGAAATTGAAAATTGGTGATGAGGTTCCTTTCACTAACGCAGATTTGTTTATTTGAAAGCAATTTGCACAAAACACTAGCTGTACACAAGCTTCAAATTTAATTTTTTTTTTGAGCTGGTACTCCTAATTGTATCTTTTAATAACTATTTTTCCCCTGTTTCTTAACCAGTGCTGAACTAAGAACCAGTGCTGCATGGGGCTCCAGGGCTTGGGAGAAGCAGTGGCAAGGCACTGGTAGCAGAAAAAGGAGTTGAAAAGAGATGGGAAATCTACAGGTGAAGTCAGTTTTCTGCCTTTTGGTGGCAACACCTCAGCCCTGCATGGCAGTAAATAGACATAAATGCTACTTTCCCTCATGTTATCTCAAAATATTGTTGAAAAAATGAAATAACACTCTGTATGGCAGCGAGGCTGATGTTCAGGGATTTCTGTAACCTGACCAGTCATGTTCAAATTGTCCTTTTTCACGCTGAGTCATTTTAATCCTAAAGTTTTAAACTTTTAGTTATATATAGATGTCACCACCAACCAGGTGCTGTGGATTACATCCCCTGGATTTTGTTATCTTTTTTCTTTACAGTAGGGGGGTTTTAAATCTTGAGGATAAGAAAGAGAGTGGTAGGAAWATCTTTCCAAGGCTTCTGAAAGCTCAGTCTCTGAGACTACCTGGGCCCCATTTTGGTTAGTTTTGGGTTCAGTATTTAATCTTTTAAAAGCCTTTGGGAGCCACCATCTTGAACATTAGCAACTGTGTATGAAATATATGCCAAAGCACTAATCTGTATTAGGTGCTGTGGAATTGTYTAAATTATGTACTTCTAAAATTAATGTCTCTAGAGTGACCTACTTCTGACACACTGTCTGATGTAAGAAGCACCTTTTTTCCAGTAAGCAGGTCCTTTTGAGGTGTTTCTAATCATAGGAATAAATAGTTTATGAATATAGAGCATATGTGCTTTGATCTGGTTCAGATTCCAGCATAAAAGCTTCTCATGCCTTCCAGGAAGTGAGTTACTTTTCAGCTCCCCAAAAGATGTGAGGCTCTGGCTCCTGACAGGCATTCTGTCACAGGTGAGGGAGAATCATTGATACATGTGCCTTAGGAGTTGTACTGGATCATGAACCAGTAATAATTTTATGTATGCTGATCCAAAGGATGTGATGGGACAGCCAAGGATGGAGCTGCTGCTTTTGCTTTGGTGATGAGAATCCTGTGGAGGGATGGGTTTGTTGGTTTGGTTTTTTTCCCTTCTTAGGGAGGGCTACGTTTCCAAGCACTGCAAATCCTTGACAAATTGTGTCTAATCAGCAAAATCCAAGATCTGCAGTTTTGCATCACTTCTAGACTCTTCTACCCAGTCCAAAAGCTTATTGGAATGCCTGTGGTGGGATAATATTGCAGGGGCTAGCCAAGGCATAGTCCTTGACCCTGTTTTCAGTTGTCAATAGCTCTTAATACTGTTCAATATTCTGTCTGAATGAGAATAAGCTGGTGAAGTCTTGCTGGGTAGATGGGTTGATGAATCAATACTGACCTTTGCCATTACAACTGCAGTTAACACTGAGTATGAACTGTAATGGAGTAGCAGTTTCGGCACAAATGGAGATGGGGGAGAGGGTTTGCAGGGAGATGTTTTAATCTAAGAGTATTTATTTGCTGTCYCTGAAAATGTCACGGAATTGTGAATAAAGATGTATGGAGAATGGCTTGAGGATGTGGATAGTTTTAAATCAAATCTGTTTTGTGTGGTTTGTTTCATTCTTYGCCTTTTTCCTTGACAGTGCAAAATTTCTTAAGAGTAAGTTAAAGCATCTTTGTTAAAAATCAGCTATGAATTCAGCTGGTATTTGTTTGTACTTATTTCATTTCTCTCACTGCATTTGCTGTGTGGTTTGGATGAAGAAATGACATTTAGCTCAAAGAAAACTCCCAAGCAGTGGGCAGACAGGGTTAGCAGCAAAGTCCTGTCTGGGGCCATGGCAGGGAAGCAGAGGATTTTAAGGTCATGCTTCTGCTATCTATTGTTTTGGTGGTCTTTTTTGTTTGTTTGTTTTTTTAATTTATCTTTAGGAGTTGGGGACAGCAGTATTTATGGGAGGGGAAAAAGATCAATTTCACAGACTTTGCATCAATACAGCATGAAAATGAGAACCAAAAATGAGAAAAAAAGGAAAAGGGCTGTGTGGGCAGAAAAGATCAAGGGCAGTCAATCCACTTCAGAGTACTTTCTCTTCTCAAAAAATAAAATAAAAGGCTTTTCCTCTGTGGACCAAATCCCAAACTCTGCATTCAAATGAGCAGCTCTGTTTGTGGGTGGCTTTAGCCCTAGTCCTTTTCAGCTGCTTTTCTCATGGACATTCTTTATATGAAATACAGAATTGTGAGAGGGTCTACTTTAAGAAACAAGAGGAGACACAAAATAATTTAAGTCTCCTATAATTTTGGCCAACTTTTTTTATAAACTCAGGAAGGCTATGTTTACAAGTAAAGAAATGGGAAAAGAAAGAAATTAATTCCCTTACTCTGTCCTGAAAAAGTGTGAGTGGTTGAAAGGGTAAAATGAAATGGGAAAATAAAAATGAAAAATGTCAAAGGAAATTTTAAAGTGGCCAGAAAACATTAAGTGACTGGATGGAGAACAGCACAATTTCATCCTTGAATACTGCTGGATTTTGCTGCCCTAACTAAATTAGTATTTTAGCATTGCAGAGTTAAAGTCCTCTCAAAGCTGTGCCCTACTTGTGATTAGAAAATAGCTGCCAGCACTACAATATAAGATTTTCAGCTATCCACAGATATTTGTGTGTATGGAAATAAAAAAAACCCATACTTTCCAGTATGTGACACTCCCTTCTTGAGAAACAAATTCCTTTTTGCTCACGACTGGAAATGAGTGGGATGCTGCAGATCCCTGTCTTGTCTCTGGCTCTCCTGCCAGCTGATGGCCAATACTCTGCTGCAGAGCAGTGAGAAGAGAGTCAAAAGTGCCTGGGGGGATTGATCTTCCTGGATGGGTTCAAGTGCAGGATGCTCCCCAACGTATCTGGGAGAAAAAAGTGGTATTGATCTGTTCTGTGGGAAWGTTAAACTTGCACTGAACACAAAAATCTCATTAAAACTCCCCAAGATGCCCTTTGCTGCTACTGTTGGCTTTTTAAAWAACATTTTTCTTTACAACAGTTTCYTTAGATTAAATGGCCTCAAGTGCAGCAGGATCAATGCAGCTATCTGGAGACTGATTTTGGTAAATAAAAATAATTGTAATACAGCAAATAAAATCTACTTGCCATGTTATCTAGTGAAAAGCAAGGCAGAATCTTTTATTTGTTCTGAAGCACTGAAAACCTGTAATTCCAGCACTYTGGGTGATTCTTCTCTCCCTCCTGTCCTGGAGCATGTTCTCAGTGTGATAAATAATCCTGCCWATCAAAAAGGCTGGTATATATATTTTTTGATTTTTAAAATTTTCTTTATAAAAACCACCTAATATGTTTGAAAGTAAATGCAGTTGAATGGGATGGTAACCTTTATCACTAGCCACCTCTATTTAAACTCCCTCTGGGCAGGAGCTGATGAATTTGGGCCACTCTCAGCAGTGAAAGGCAGGGCCAAAACATTTGCACCAATTCAATTTAACTTTTGGTTCCTCAGTTTGCCTGGAATGCAGATGTCCCTATACAAATGCAGTTTGCCTCAGCTCCTCCTTTTGAGTTAAAGAGAGCTCTACTGGTAATTCAGCATCCAGAAAATGGGCAGTTTGATTCCACAGACARTGCAGCAGCACAGGGCCTGGTCTCTTGTGAATCATCACTTTTGAAAAGAAAGACTTGGACAGATCAAGGCTCACTTGTTTGATCTGGTTCCCTTTTTCTATGAGTGCAGCAATCTTCTAGCAGTTAATCCCTTAGACCATCATTTTTACTTGACAGCAGCTAATTGTTCACATTTTTGTCAACTTTTTGACCTTTAAATGGTGCCACTTTTGACAGCACTTGAAATTGGTGACTTGCTTTTAGAGAAAGGAAGAAGAAACAAGGCGTGCATTTCCWCGTTAATTAGGATTTGTAGTGCATTAGTGACAATCATGTCAGAAAACTTTAGACACTTGGAAGGCTGTCATGATGGGCAGTTGTTATTTCTTGTCATCTTCCTTTCTTTTCATATCCATGAAAGTGATGGGTGTTCCCAAGGGTGRTGTGGCTTGGTGCACAGTGTTTGCAGTGGAATACTGCCACTGACAYGAGKGAAATCAATGTGTGATGTASTGCCAGACTGCCTGTGGAGAGAGAGCTSTGGGGAAGGAGGTGCTGTGACAATCCCCATGCCGTGGGGGTGATGCCTGCCTTGCTAGATGATCTGGAGGAGCAGTTTCTGGATCCAGGAGAGTGCCACATGTTTGGGGTACTGGATTGCTTCTGAAAGACCGGAGCACACAGCTCTGACCTGTGCTRTAGGTCTGGTGTCACCTCAGTGTGACAGCTCATGGAGTTGAGATGTGGATTTTGCATCCTGCCCCATCCCAAACAAGGAAGCGGGAGCTGATAGTTATTAACACAGATGTTTTTTGGTTTTTTTTGCTGTTTCACAGATCTCCTCCGAACGTTGGGGCTCCATTTATGTTGTGTGCCCATGTGGGAGGGAAAGCAGCAGGGGARGAAAGTGGTGAGGGTGTAGCTGCCACTGGAATAATTTACTGATCTTGTGGTTTACTCTGTGGCACTGTCACTGGCAAAAGAGAGACTCTGGGAGATGTGAGGCATGCTGATCACTTGGTTTGCCCTTACTCAGTGGAATGCCTGTCTATAACTCTAGATTTAAACACATGCAGACACCTTTACTCTCTGCCTTCTGGATTGAAGCCCCAGCACCTTGTAAACTGCTCTTACAGGCTTCTCTCTTGTACAGAGAACTGTACAAGTCTTCTSAGAACAGMCAKAYTTTGAAAGCAGAAGATTACTGAAGRAAAATTAAATCCACAGGAAAGTTTAAGTGCKTATTTCAAGACATCAGAAGATTGGCTTTGCTCTAAGACTCTTATAGCAGGTGATTAAAAAATAGCATATAAGAATGAATGTTGACCATTTTTTAGTTGGGATTTTTTTTTTAATCAAGGATTCCTTTCTGACCCATTTCAAAATCAGTTTTTCTTATGCTTCTTATATTGTATTTTAGTATCTGGCTGTGGTTCATCTTTTATGAAGCAGACTTGAGATTCCTAGGAGAGCTATTTACTGTCCTTAACCTATATATTTATTTCAGAAGTTATTAGCAGCTGAACTATTTTTTTGCCAAGTAGGTGCATTGATTCACTGAGTTCTGGTATTATATAATCATAAAATTATGTACTAGATGGATAASCTGGTCTCAGTGAGCAACATGTCTTCTGAACTGCTCAAAAAACTGGTTTACTTAAGATTTAGTTCACGCTGTTTTTCCTGGTTTAAGTATATAAATACCAATAATTGTAGACCTTTGAATGGTCAKTGTACTGTGGTAAACTTACAGAGAAGCAGTGAAATGACAGTTAATGTTACAAACATTCAGCCCTCATAACAGCAAAATAAGACCTTTTTGGGAGAGCGGGGTCAGATGCTCTGAGGCTTTTGGTACAAGTGATGTGGCTTCTTCTGGTTCAGCTCTGAGCTTCTCTTGTCTTTTACCAAAAGCAAAAGCCTGATCCTTCGGCTGGAGCTAAATGTGCCCTTTCCACCTTTCAGAGAATGGAAAACATGAATTATGCCACATTTGACCTTGAGTTTTGCAGGATTTGTTGTTTAAATAGCTAAAATATTTTCAAGTTAAAAATGCCTACATGAAAGATTTAAAAAAGAAAGATAAATAAAAAGTGTCTGGATTTCATATTTGCTATAAATCCTGAAAGTAACTTCTTTAGTTAAAAACCTGGAATACTTTTRCAGCGCTATACATATTCATAATGTTTCTCCCAGTAAAATAATGACTGTAATTGAAGCATGGAATGTTAATTAAATGCTAAATGTTTTCTTTTTCATTGTGTTCTTTACCTTCTGGCAAAATTCTGAGAARCACCCTGGAGCAGGATGGCTTATTCTAKARCATGACTAAGGTCTCACAAAGGCGYTGTGCTCCTGGCTCTTGGCTGTGGCTTGGAATTTCGATGTGTCCTGGCTTTGCGTGGCCAGGTTCTGACAGCAGGGGTGGCTGGCTGGGAGCAGCTGCTGGAGCTTCAGCTCTGACAGGGCCAACTCCAGCCAGATCTGGGAGGGAACTGCTGGGGCCAGGGCAGGACCATCCATAGCTACAGCTCTGTGGGGACACATTGAGGAAGATGCTAGAGGAATGAGGATGTGAGAATGTCTGCAGATACTCCGGTCAGTGCAGGGGGACGAGCAGGAGGTGCTGCAGGTACTGGAGCAGAGATTCACTTTCATCCCCACACCAGAGCAGGTGGGTGCCCAAAGGAGGCTGTGACCTTGTAGGAAGGTCACTGTGGAGCAGGGTCCTCACAGGACCTGTGGCCGAGAGAGAGAAGCCCACGCTGCAGCAGGTTTGTGGCAGGGTTTGTGATCCCACAGGGCATTGTGGAAAGGAGTCGTGCTGGAGCTGTTCCTCAGGGTCAGTCTGTGCAGGAGATTGATGCTGTATGAGTTCATGGAGGAACTGTCCCCATGGGAGGGGCCCTGTGCTGGGACAGGGGGGGATTGTGAGGAGTCCTTCCCCCGAGGAGGGAGCAGCAGCAGAAATAAGGGGTGATGATGGCCCCCATTCCTGTGCCCCTGTGCTGCTGGCAGGGAGGAAGTAGAGAACCTGAGAGTGAAGATAAGCTCTTGAAGAAAGGAGGGATGGGCAAAAGCTGTGATAAGATTTATGTTTTATTTCWCRYTATCCTTAYTCCGATTTGAYTGCTAATAAATTGATTTCCCCAAGYTGAGTCTCYTTTTCTYATGGTGAATGAGGTCTCCCTGCCCTTATCTTGACCTCAGAGCCTTTTCCTTTTCCATGTTTTCTTCCCTGTCCATTTGAGGAGGGAAGGAATAGAGCGGCTTTGGTGGGCACCTGGAATCCAGTCAGGGTCAATCCACCCTGGCCACCACCCCTCCAAGGGGGACATGGAGGACTTAACCTTGAAAATATGACATTGAAATTTTTTTTGTTACTGTGTTCTAATAGGCCAATCCAAATACTTGTACAGTCTGAATAGGATGAATTGGTTGCTTCACTTAGATGAACATTTAGGGAAAAATGCTTTGTCCCCTCCCCTGCCTGCAGCTCTGTAGGGGTTTACTGCTCATTTTCCTCTGCCAGCTATGCATGTGGCCTTTAATGTGAGTGAAAATAATGAGAACACTTAGTGCAAAAAATATCCGGATAAGTTTATATATAATTAAAAACACCAAACCTCCTCTTATTAAAAAAAAAGTGCTGTGCAAGTAGCAGTTCTTACTGTTTGTACTGAATTCTGTATAAGGCTCTTAACAACATCAGATGTTTGCAGACAAGTACTTTTTCTGTTTTTCATGGGAGACAAAAGAAATATTCAAAATACCAAGCTTAATGTGATGTATTTTTCAGGAAGAGTACATTGACCTGTTGGCATTGCTGTGGTCTGTGCTGATGAAAGTATGACCTTGCTTTGGAGCTGCAAGCTATTTATTCTCAGCTCAATGTGCCTTTTGAGAGTGTGGCCAGCAGTTCTCTTTTGTCTGAAAGAAGCATGCCCAGCTTGTATTGTGAAGAAAATGGCTTGCTTTAAAAATTATAATGCCTGGAAATAAACCTGAAGACTCTAGAAGAGGAAAATGTCTGTATCTTATGGTATAATATATTGAGGTTTAGATACACACTTAAATAGTGTTGAATCAGGGTCTAAATTATTTTTCAGGATTGTAGGTTTGTTTATTTTTTTTAAGTAGGTTTCAGAAACATATTCTTGGTTAAAGAAGATGGTGATAACATGATACAACCAGACTTCAACTCTGGTTTTGAGATTGTCTCACCTGTCCCAGTCTCTGCCTGCATGGGGCCAAAATCCTTCAATGCAGATACTTGCCCAGTATGTTGCTTGCATCTTCTTCAGATACTGCTTTTCAGGATATAGTCTCCAGTTCTGAATTCCTTTACCAAATGCCTGACCTTGTGTTTGKCTGTGAACAGCTTTGATTTGCCAGCTACGCCAAGTTTGCTTTTATGACCATCCTGCCCTTCTCGATATTTAGTACCAGTCTACTGGCTCAGTGATCTAAACATTTTATCAGCAGTGACTGCAGTGACTCTCCCATTTATTTCCAGCTCATTGTTTGGTTTTCTCTGTTTCTTTCGATTTGGGATTTTTTGTTGTTGTTGTTTTAGTTTGGTTTTGTAACTGTAACAAAAATTGGAGAAAGAATTGCCTGTAAAATTTGAAAYTTGTGTGTCTTGGAGACATAATATCAATCATTGAATGTGGAGCACCTATGCAGCTCTGTCCAGCTAGAGTTGGGTTTTACATCAACTAAAAAAATCTCATCTTGTCACCGCAGTAATTTCTCTCACTGTTAGCTCTGCTTCCATTTAGCACTAGCAGAAAGGGCTGGAACCCCAACTTATGTGCAAAAGGAATAGTTTATTTTATCCCTGAGTAAATGACTCCTTTTCTTCTGCTGTAGTCCAGCAAAACCACAGCATAGGAGTCAAAAGATATTCCCTGAATATTTACCAAAGGTTATCTGCATCTGGTTGATATCAGAGGTGTGCTTTCTTATCTTAGAGGGTCATGGACTTGGTAGTTCTGGGGTTTGCAGTGTGAGGGAGATGAGTTCCTGTAAATAATGACAGGACTTGAAAAGTTCTTAAAACATTAACTGCTTCAGTGCCCTAAGGATGTAAAGAATGTGCCCAATAAAAGTTACCCTACTGTGACCCCTCAGTTTCACTGGATTTTCTTGTTCTTTTCTGGAATGTTTCTTGCGTAATAAAACGTCTCTGCACACAAGGGATTACCCTGTAAAAGCATATGCTGCAGGCGTTGAAATACAGAATAATGGTTATATTTTTCATTCTCTTCCAAAAGGGAAAAGTGGAAAACATGATTTTTTTTTTTTTTTCTTTTGAGAATGATTCTTGGTGACCCAGAGAATCACCCTTTGCATTTTTCCCCTCCTTCCTTTCTTTATTTCAGAAAAAMAATACCATAATTGCAAAGTCCTTGGTGTCTGTAATCAATACATCRTCTTCATTTTACTAGAAGGTACCCRGAGTCATTAGAAAATCTGGGCCATAATTAAACTCAGTACAGAGCTCTAAGAGGTGTGAGACAGCTCTTGTCTGTCTTGTCTCAGGGTGGTGTGTTTTAATAGCTGAACTGTGGGCTATTTTCTGTTTTCTTAGAGAGGCTGAGCATCCAGGSAGGGGTATATGATTGCAGGAAATGATTTACAGGGCTACAGAATACATGTGCACAGCCAAGTGCAATTATTTAGATGGTTCATGTTACTCTTAAAGCTGATACTATTTTGACATGTTTCTGCAGATATTTGTGTGAAGAATGGATAAACAGAGCAAGTCTGTTATTTCATCGTACTTTGAAGCTTGTCAATCTCCTTTAATTTAAAAGATTGCCCATTAACTGCATTTTTTTGTCTGTGATTGTCTCTGCAAATGTTAATTAACATTCTAGTCTATGGATTTCAGAAACTTGACTTCAAATCTATAACGGGTTTTGCCTGAGTGTCAAAAGTCCTTTTAGCCTTGTACTTTGATATTGATGTGAGAATGGGATAAGGGCTTCTTTATGGTGTGGGATTTTTTCTTTTTTCTATGGTTGCCAGAGAAGCATCTGTTTAGAGGGATGTGACAAAAATAATCCTTACTGAAGTTACTTAATGGGCAGACAGTGGGTGAGGAGGTCAAGGTGACAATATAAAAAAGTACAGTTCAAAAACTGCTTGCAAAGTAAAAATTCCTTTGTATTCTGACATTACAGCTGCATGTTATCCCTGAGCATTTTTTTTTTCTAAATTTCAAAATACTGCAGAATTCTTTGTTGTAGTGGGCAACCAGAAATAGAAGAATTAACTTTTTAAAAGGTCAAGAGTTGCCTTACTGTGACTAAGGATACTGAATTTATTTACAGTTCTGAGTTTTAAAAGTTAACTGAAATCTTTAAACTGGGAAGAGATGGAYTTGACAGATGGAGCACTTGGTGGAAGGTCACTCTTGGATGTGGAAGAGCACATTCAGTGCAGRTAGGTCCATGAAACACCAGATTTTCTCTTGCAGTGGCTCTGTAACTGCATGGCAGGAACAAGTGACATGGAGGGATATTACCTGTCTGATAATGTCTTGACATGGAGCAAACTGAACTGCAGATGGTGGAATTAGAGAGTTCATCTGCTAAACAGTAATTTAGGTTTCTGTGCTGCCCTAGATGCCAGATTGTAGGTGATTTTTTTTTTCTTTATTTTTATCAGAGAGTCCTGTGTGTTTTCATGATTGCTTTTACTGGTGTTAAGAAATTTAATCTCAGATAGCGGAAAAATTTTTGTCAGTTTTCTAAAAGACAAATGTACTGACATGGCAGAATGGCCTCATCTGAGCATCCTGCTCGTAAGATTAATGACAAAACCAGAAAGAAGTCTTGTGATATGGGCAGGATTGATCTCCATTTCAGAGGAAAACRGCAGGATTGATCTGCGTTTCAGAGGAAAACTGTTGTGTGAACACAAGATCAAGTACAGGGCATGGYTGGGCAGTTATGTTGGCTGAAATAGTTCTTTAAATTAAGTACCATGGAAATGTTGAGCAGCCTCTGCCTTTGCTACTTTAAAGGCCTACAGGAACTGCAGTGTGACTGACAATGAGAGTGTGTGATGGTGCATCATTTGGTAATAAGAAAAATATTACCTAGATACAAATCTAGATTTGGCTGGATTAAAAAACTAGTGGTCTGGGAGGAGCTAGAAAATAATTATGTGCTAATTARCAAAGCTAAAGGCAGAGGATGTGGAATATACAGAGATGACTGAAAGGAAGCTTATGCTTTCAGGCATCAGTAAGGAGGAGAGAACACAAATTGAGGTMTGGGAGAAGAGTCAGAAAAGGGAAGGTTGACAGGAGGGCTAAGGATGAGTGAATAGGGCAGAAGAATTTATTTTTTTTTTTGGTGGGAGTGAGTTTTTAGAGACTGCATTAGACAACCCCACATTTCTTGTACCTCCTGAAATTCTTATTTTTTAATTTTAAAAAAGAATTATTTATTTATTTGTTCTTTGTGGTTTTGTGGTTGGTGGTGTTGTTGCCTTACCTTCACAAAGCTATTGCATTTGGTTCCATATCAGAAATTCAAGCTGAGATTTAACAGATGTACTGAAAATATTTGGTTCATAACTATATCTGCTCAAGAACTTTATGAGATTGTTGGTCTCTGTAATTCTGTGACCAAACAGATATAAATATAATTATATATATATATATATATATATATATATAAAAGATATAATGTGGTTTTTAACAGCTGATGTCAAAGGTATAACATGTTTGTTTGTTTTACTTACCTCTTCTGTAGATTCTTCTGTAATTATTTTTTAGAACATGAAAGAAAATGCAAAATACAAAGTAGTTCTGTCTTTTTTTTTAAATGAGCTGCATCTAATTGCATATGACTGCGTATCTAGAAGCTTAAAAAGTTTATCTCTAATTTACTGCACATTTCCCAATGGCAGAGAATTGTACCAGCACTGTGCAAATTGTGTTACAGTAATTAACACTGGAGTGCACCAGTGTGTCTAAACATACTGGAAGGACCACTTTACAGAACACACACCAATTAGTGCTTTTCCTTAAAAATGAGTATTAAATGCACCAAGACAATAAATCAGTGAGTGATCCTCAGAGCAGTAATGACCCTTGCAGTGTTCATCTGGGTGGAATTTGAGCCAGCAGCCTGCAGGTAAATATCTCTGGGCAAGCCTCCACCAATCACCTGGGCTAAACAGGTCACCAATACCCACCTGGCACAAATATGTTTTTCAAGCAAAGGATCTATTGGTTTTTTTCTTATKCATGTAGCTCCCATTAATGTCAAAGGGAACTATGTGTTTGTGAAAAGAAAATGGATCCCCTGAGGGTGTCAAGTATTGTAAGGTAATGTTCTTCTGTTGCGTTTTATGCACTGCTTATTTTTATGAGTTGTTGTAATTGTTTAGTGTGTGTGATTGCTTTAGGGCCTGCTGTCAGGTGTGGAACACTGCATAAGAAGGGCTCATGAATGAAATACTGAGAATTCAGAAAAGAAACAACATTTTTTTAATGTCAGCAAAGCAAATACATAATATTTGGAATGGAAACTTACACAAGGAATAGCAGGAACTGATAATTGTGTGAGAACTGTGAAAATGCATGGTCCTAACTGACCAATTAGTGCCTACAATTATTGACATTTCTGTAATTCATTAAGGTCTGTGTCAGTTCTGAAACAACTGTATCAAAACCAACTGGTCTGCTGGGAGGAGAGCTTGTAAAGGTGGCATTGATTAAATACACTGAACCTGAGAGACCTGATTAGTGGTCATATTTCTRATTTGTAAATTGAATAAGTTTACAATGTAAACTGCTACTTTATTCTCTTTTTTAAGGAAGCCTTTTGAACTGATTTTGGAAGTGTTGTGCTATCTGAGCTAAYACAATTGTCCCAAAGTAATGAAACTTTTTTCCTTGGTTTATAAAATCAGTCAGTGAAAACTAGATATTTCTTGACAATAATCAAATTGACCATGGCTTGATACAAACCATTTGTGTTACTACTCCTACTACTCTTTGAAAACAGATGATTTCCTTGTTTACAGAGGCACTGTAAATGAAAAGACAACATGAGTAAAAATGGTTCTGAATGTCAGTTAAGAATGGATATAGCTGRCAACTATTGTAAAGAAAGATTTCTATAAACCCATAAATTTTTTCTGCATTGYGTAAAACTCTAAATTTAGAGAATTTTTGTATGGGAAAAGTAACAAACTCCACAGGGTGAGGTGTCCTCTTCTACCTGGAGCTTTTCTACATTTCTGTTCACCATCAAGATGACAAGTTACTACCAGGACTGAAGTCCTCTTCCAACATTTTGTTCCACAGAACTGTAGCAATGTTTCTAGTTTTCTGTACAAGGGTTTTTGTTAAAGTGAAGAATATTTGCCTGTGTTTCTCCTTGATGGCAGTTATTTTTGGTGCAAACCTACTAATTTGGAGCTTACTYCACTCAGTCGAGTGGTTCTGATGGGCCAGTAATGGAAGTAATTCTTTTKATTAACATACAATTTTCTACCCAATTTCTGACCACAAGAGCAAACCCTGTCTGATTTGTGCTCAAGAAAGGAATGATGCATTAAATTTGTATGCAAGTTCAGTCTGCAGGTCAGATTTGTGGTTCATGATTGATGTGGATTGTCACCAGAATATGGGGACAACCTGTTTGTTACAAAATGGCTTATATACRCAGTTGCTGACTCTGTCCTGATGAATGACATTGGTTCTAGCCCCAAATAAAATTCAACTTCCTGACATATTCCTGAAGCAGCTTTCTCAGAGCTGTCTTCTACATTGGGAATGCATAAACCCTACAATGTGGGTGCTTCTTGTCTATTTCTGGTATATTTTTGAAAAAAAATCAGTACTGATTACTTCAATACTACTCTTTTTTTGTTAACAAACCCTATTCTTTTCCCCTGGAAAACAGAGAATTTCCCTTTGTCTTTGCAATGGATCTCTGATACCGTAGCTAGGTTACCAAATTGGCACAATGGGCAAGACATCTGGCTGGCCAAGTCTGTGTGTCTGGCAAGACAATACTGCAGGGGCTGGAATAAAATACTTGTTTTCAGCAACAAATTTCTGCGGTTTATTTCATGTCCTTGAACTTCTTGCAAGCAACAGWTATTTTTCTTCTCATTGCAAAGCTGCACTAGAACGGCATTAATCTCCTTACCTATAACTTTCCGCTGTAGAAATTGCTTCTATCTGAAACCATTTTTCTTATGTTTCCTTTCTTACTCAACTGCTTTCTTCTCCCTTGTAGAAGAGGAAATACCTGGATTGCAGGTGATTTTGAGAATTAATTTCAAACCAGTTTATTACTTCAGTGACCACTTGGGTTCTTCAAAATGGTAATTTCCAATGTTCAATTCAAAATAGAATTCTGCAAAAATCAAATTATATTTTGAGCCTAACTTTGGGGAACAGGAATAAGAAATTAAAAAGGGGTATTTGAGAGTAATTTTCTCAGTATAAACTTCAGGCAAGCTTCCAGCTTAGGATAAATGTTTTAAAAATATTTTAGCTTGTTTCTCCATCTGAGTATTCCATATTCAAGTATAATATTTTCTTGTATTATTATTGAGCTAATCTTTGTTAAATCCAACCCTTGAAGTTGTAAGTTATGCATACAATTCTTGTATRTAAACCCTTCACCAATTTTATGAAAAGCTTTTCAGACCAACTGCAACATTTGGGTGCCTTCATTGACAACATGTGTAGTGTTTTGAAGTCCAGACTTTATTTTTATTTTCATATTGGATATCTGAGCAGACCAAATTCCAACTCTGTAATGCTCCTCTGTTGTCTGCATGCCCAGACCTCCCCAAGCCTAGACTGGCAAAGCTGTCTGGTGAGAAAATTGCTGTTTAATGAATTAAACTGGCTTGGCAAAAGGTTTGAGTCCAGAGTGAGAGTGGTGAGGTTGGRTGGTAGGAAGAGGAGACTGTCCCAGACTACAGGGATCACATCCTGTGGTATCCTCAGCCTCTTCAGGCCTGAGTCCTGACTGCTTTTAACAACTCAGAGTCATGACTTTGAAATTATCTGTTGAAATACCACAAAATAGAACTGCTTTGGGGCAGGGGAGATGGAGTTTTAAATCCATTAGGTTCATCCCACATAGTCTTTTGTTTAGTGTTTTATAAACAAAATATAATTTCAAMTGCTTCCAGTGGGAGTTTACTAGAGGCTCTTCTGGAGTATAGATTACTGTAATAATGGTACTAGAACTTGATTACCCTTTAAAAAAAAGGACACTGCAGGACACTTCAGATCATGTTAAGGAACATGGTAAAGACTGAACTGTACCTGTCAAATGAGCAAAGAACATATTGCTGTGTATATTACACTCTCCCTACTTGTATTTCCTCACTTTCTACCATAATTTGGAATTTTTTTGTGCGAGTCAAGCAGTCATTAGTGCTAATTAAAACATTGTAATGGTGGCTTTATGTAAATGAAATTGTCATTTCTTGTGGTGAATTTGACACGCAACATATGTTGCTCTGTGTTTGGCTGTTCCCCCTTTTGGAGGAAGGCATTTGAAATGGGTGCTATCCTGTTTCAAGGCTGATGGCTTTTAGGGACCTATTGAATGCACTTTTTTTCCTATATGGAACATAATTGACAGAATCCTCAGGAAGCCTGCATGGCACTTTCTCCCCCTAGAGACATGTTATTAAAATTCTACTCCAAACTGTGTTTCCATATGACCTGTGTGACTTCAATGTGAGGGTAAATCGTAGCAGCTGCACAAATGCCATTTCACTGTTACACAACTGTTTGGAGCTTTTGCAACTTTAATGTAAAGAAAAGTGTTTCTTTTGGAATTTCTGAGTCACCAGAAATGTTGGCTGCCATCAGTRTGGCTGTAAGTGGATTTCTCTTTAATGTAGATATCTTTGTATAGGAGGTAAATGCTGTTGTTTTTAGACTGCACTTAAAATACACCTTTTATGTAAAGAAATGGAATGGAGGAAATYCCCAAAGGAATCTGTTACACTCTTCTGATGCCTGTCTGCTTAAAAGCTCCAGTATAGTTACACTCACCCAAGTGGCCTCTGCACATACGTACACTGAATTCCCTCCCAGATTTGTAACAAAAGAAAGGTAAAATACTGTTCAATGCTTGGAACTGAATTCAATTTGAGATACAATACCTTCTCTGGTCTGGTGGGTTTGTAAGCTCTAAGCTGCTATTATGTGAGATGGACGAAGCAGAGGAGGTGATACTTTCTCATCATCATCGTGTGTCTGAAATATTTGTTGCCGTTTGTATAGAATCTTTGTCTTTCAAAAGGCAGGATGGGACTGAGATTGTGGAGAATGTTGTTTTCTGAAACACTTCAAAGAGCTGGAGTTGTGTATTTCGTTGCTAAAATRTGGCAYRTGTGTGTGAATCAATAGTTCAGATYATGTCAGGCAAGTCTAACTCAGGTCTGCTGTTCCTGACAATGTCACTTCAACAATAACTTGGGCTCTGTCTTTGTGAGATAGCTGAAWATACTGAAAAAACTCAGTGGAAATTGTAGCTGGTTTGTATCCAGTATCTGAAAGGACTCACCAGTTTGGAACCATATCTTACTCTGCCTTTGCTGGTTGCTGTCATTTATTTCTGTGATCCGAGAAAAGGAAAATACAACAAAATTCCAAACACAGTTTCTGTTACAAATGAATTGTGCCTTTCAACCTGGTCGTAGCCCTATGCCCCGCACATATTTTGAGAGCTGGCTGCATTGAACATGCTGGCTGAGAGATTGCATGTGCATTTAGGATCCTGATGATGGGTTTTGTTGTCCCTGATGTTTGTGTCCATGGGGATTGCAATGACCTAAATGTAAAAAAAAAAAAATAAAAAAATTGAGAGACATATTCAAAAGCTGGCTTTCATTTGCTGCTAAACTGCTTTGATTATTTAAGGACACCACCTCTGTGGGTTTCTGCCTCTCCAGATTTTTTATCTGAAGTTCTGAAAGGCATTATTTTGTTTGTAAGCTGTGTCATAAACAATGCCTTTAATATTTTTGTCTCGACTCTCATTTTGTAACACAATGATAACAGATAATTTCTCACTGTTTTGCTATTACTTCCTAAGATGGCAAGMAGCTGCTGCATTTATTATTAAGATATCTCTGCATACATGTAATTTGGCAAACATTAATCAATTGTAAGGATGCCAGCTATTTCAGTGCAATCTGWTATAAAGACTAATCTTGTGTGTTTRTGCCTAGACTGWAGGAATAGGGGGGAGTGGGGAGTCCCAACACTTCAGTGGCAGAAGAGCCCTAGCATTTACTGAGTGGTAGATGCTCAGCTTTCTGTAAGTATGAATGGAATTTAGGTAATCAAATTTATTACTGTGCCATGCCTGCTCTACTRTCATAGAGCATATGGAATCCAAGGATGCAACATGCTTGAAAAATACTTATTTATTAATTTCTCTTTGCCGTTAGATATATAGTGTAACAAGTGAAGATTTTATTTTTTTTGTTGCCCAATCTAAACTGGTTTTGTTTGATATAAAAGACTGTGTAAAAAGCTGGGCAGAAAGTTGCTTCAATGTTTGGGAACTTTAGCAGAATTGTTTAATACCTGGTTTTGTTTCTGCTCAATGAAGGAGACAAAGTTCTGTAAGCACAAAAGTGTCCATGATTTTTGTCTCTTAATATCAGAGAGCTGTGGTCCAGAGCCTGGGTGTGTGTATGGTGAGGCACTCAGTGCAATTACTCAGCAAAACTCTATTAATGAGCACTATTTATGGCTGGGCTGGAAGATGATCTAGCCTAATCTGTGTCATTTTGAATACCCTTAAAAATATTCCATGTACTTATGCAAATACTTGAGCTTGTATGTTCTATCCATTGCCTGCAATCATTGGGCCAATATTATTAGGGGTTTTGTTTTCTTTTTGTGGGTAATTAAACAATCAGGAGATCTGAAAAAAATAGCAGCCATTTATGTTGGAATTATAGTGTGATTTTTTAGGAATTGCAGTGGAAAAGTATTATCATGCTGTAAAAAGAGGGTCATTGATAAAAGCTATGCATGGTTATTGATAAATTGTATGCATGCAGGGACGGAGTAACTTCCCTCTTACAGTTTATTGGTCTCTGCAGTTACTGTGCTGTAAATGCCTCTGTTAGMATATGAATCTACCCACTTAATATGGTTACATGAGAGCACAGACTAATTTCTTCAGTTATTAAATTATACATGAAATTGTCATGTTTCCCAATTTTTCATGAAGGCAAGGCTTTTACTCTAAAGTGTGKTTTTTTGTAAAATATTGGTTTTAATTTCCTTATTCCTTTTTTTTTTTTTCCAGTTCTCTGGCTGCATTGTTCCTTTATAGTTTTTAACAGACTAAACCAAAGTTGTTTTGATCCTTTACAGTGTCTGACAATAGCTCAGTTTTGGTGAAAAGGCAGCTGGAAAGAGCTGGTTGATCCCCAAATAAGTTACTACATAAAGCAGCTGCTGGGTCARACCTTTTTTGAGAGTTTGCTCTCCACTTGGGTCTGGGTTTCTTTGCTTTGTATGCAGTACTGCAGACTGCTCTGCATGAATCCAAAATGTGTCAAATCCAGTCCAAAGTTTATACAATGAAGTTCARTAGAAAAATTCAGAGCAATTATTCAACCACCGTCTGACTTTTCTGTTCAAAATTGCATTTCTTTCTTATACGCCAGCTATACGTTAAAGAAGTCTGATGAAAGTAAGGTCTACCAACAAAAAAGGTATTATCAAACAACTATTCTGTACAACATTCTGCAATATTTATTCATAGCTGTATAAGACAAAGGAAAGCTTGGCAGAATTATAATGCTTTCCAAGAGTCTGGCAGATAATATTTGGCTACATCATTGAGTACCTCACAAAATATTAATTACAACTGCAATTTACCCTCAGATTAATAGTACAAGTTGGATTGTTGAAGGAGAAAATTTCCATGTGCATCTGACTTTAATTTTATTTAATTGTGTTTCCCTTTCCAAATAGGATTTTTTTAATTCCATTTTGAAAACTTCTGCTGTGTCAGAAAGCTCTGTGCTCTTTTCACCTCTAAGTGTCCACAAGGGYTTGTAGAAAATCTCTTCATTGGGCTTGAGAGGGCAAGAAACAGTTTTAGCSTATTTAATAATTTAGTTGATGTTTTCTTCTTCACAGCATTGAAAAAGCAAGCTACTTTTAAAAGCAAATTTAGTGTTCTAGGGAGAGGAACCTTGACATTTGGCCCAGAATGAAGTGGTGAATACAAATGCAAATTTCTCGATCCCTCCTGGCAGTGGGAAAAGCCTTGCTCTGGTCTCAGTCAGCAGCAGCCCTTACAGGGCTGGGTTGGAGCTCTTTCATGGTGCAGACCCGATTTTGGTGAACTAGAGCCCTCCTTACTTAGGAACTAAAATAATACCTTTTGAAAGTCCAGAGGTAGAATCCCTGTCAAAGCTTGTATTCCTACTAACATGTTTCTAATGCTGCCTAATTCACTGATATCGGTCATGCTTGTTTTTCACTACTAGGAGTTGGCTTTCTGGGGCTATATATTTGTATTCATTAATTATAAGTAAGCTGCTTGAAATGCCAGTTTTCTAAATTGAATTTGCACTTGAATCAGTCCTCTAGAATGATTTCTAGGTGTTTTTAAATGGCTGTGATCTGGATTCATTAAGCAGACTATATTTTCTGGGTCTAAAAAACTTTTGGGTAATAAGTTTYTGTAGAAACTTGCCTTTGCCAGTGAGATGCATATCACAGTTTTACAGATACACAATCAATAAACCAGGAATTCTGAGCCATGTTCCAAATTTCCCTCCAGGCTTTCCAGCAGTATTTATTTAGTCATTAGCCATGCCCATGCGCTTATTGATCTTCAGTCTACAGCGAATTTTTTTGGTGTAATTTTTTTCAGCATAACTTTCAGGCTGCACAGATGGGTTTGGTAATTTCAAACAGTTCTTATACCCTCTTTATAAGAATGAGAGGACTTGGTGGGCTTCCACTAAGCACAAGCTTTTTCCTTTTTATGACATAGGTATTTCATCATGGTCAGTAAAGTTTATCCTGGGTTTCTGCCTGGTAATTGCATTGCTTTACTATTAGTGRGCACACCTGACTTGGTGCTGCTGTGAAGAAAAGTAGGAATGCAGGAATTCTCTCTCACTCTGCTTTTCCCCTTTATATTCATGATCTCTGTTGCAGGGCGTATGTAGCATGGTGTTTTTATGACCTGAAAGAGATGAGTTAGCTCAAAGGTGTCTTGAAGTGTGAGGAGAAGCAGCTGCATGTTTGTGTCAGGCTGTGGGCCGGATCCATTGGGTCTGCCAGGGGTGTTGGGAATTTGTAATCACTGGATGCTGTGCATTCCCTGTGCTCCTGCAGTGACACCTTAGAGCAGGGACTGGGAAYGAATTCCAGCAGGAACATAGACAAGGGGATCTGTCTGGAAGGACAGTCTGCTTCCTTAACATGCACTTGACATTCCAAAGTGTAAATATTTGGAGTAAGTTTCTCAAAACATCTGTTTTTCTGTAAAAGCAGGGTGCTTTATGTTATTTCACTCCTTTTGATGTGCCATAACTTTCCTGAGTTGCTGTCCAATGCACTGGGAGCTCCACTGACAGTCCAAGCAATGCAGTAATTCTGCAGGTAACATGCAAATTACAGCAACTGAAAGGTGTACATCATTTGGTAGATTGCATAACATGAGGAAAGCAATGACCTCCTGTGGCCCCGCCTTGCTCTCAGCTGGGCTGCGTTAACCAAATCAGCCCAGGGCAATAAAAAGGCACAGAACAGCCTGGTCAGGGTCCTGGTGGAAGCTGGTGCTGMCTGACCATCTGCTCCTGCTCAAGCCCCCTCTCTTGGCTCTTGCTGCCACAGACAAGGACATTAAAAAAATTGTATTTCTGTTACTCCTCTGCCTCCTGGATGCATCATCCCCGGGCTCTTTCCAGGTACCTCTCTCCTCGTCCTACTTTGAGTCTGGGCTGGTTGCTAGGGAGCTCATAGAAGCTGTGGTAGAGAAAGGTCTACAGCTAATCAGATTGGCCTGTTTTATACTRCCTTTCCCTCTTTTTGCAATGTTTATAGTTCCAGATTTACACAGAATCGTGTGGTGTGGTTGGATGCACCACAGGCTAAACAAGTGGTGCCTTTCAGCTCACAGGTTTTTTC